>NC_141537.1:70897500-71180000 GCF_021556685.1 Rattus norvegicus | reverse complement strand
TTTGGGCTAATAGCCACTTATCAATGAGTGCATACCATGTATGTCTTTCTGTGATTGGGTTAGCTCACTCAGGATGATATTATCCGGTTCCAACCATTTGCCTATGAATTTCATAAACTCATTGTATTTGATAGCTGAGTAATATTCCATTGTGTAGATGTACCACATTTTCTGTATCCATTCCTCTGTTTAAGGGCATCTGGGTTCTTTCCAGTTTCTGGCTATTATAAATAAGGCTGCAATGAACATAGTGGAGCACGTGTCTCTTTTATATGTTGAGGCATCTTTTGGGTATATGCCCAAGAGAGGTATAGCTGGATCCTCAGGCAGTTCAATGTCCAACTTTCTGAGGAACCTCCAGACTGATTTCCAGAATGGTTTTACCAGTCTGCAATCCCACCAACAATGGAGGAGTGTTCCTCTTTCTCCACATCCTCGCCAGCATCTGCTGTCACCTGAGTTTTTGATCTTAGCCATTCTCACTGGTGTGAGGTGAAATCTCAGGGTTGTTTTGATTTGCATTTCCCTTATGACTAAAGATGTTGAACATTTCTTTAGGTGTTTCTCAGCCATTCGGCATTCCTCAGCTGTGAATTCTTTGTTTAGCTCTGAACCCCATTTTTTAATAGGGTTATTTGTCTCCCCGGGTCTAACTTCTTGAGTTCTTTGTATATTTTGTAGGATTGGTAAAGATCTTTTCCCAATCTGTTGGTTGCCGTTTTGTCCTAACCACAGTGTCCTTTGCCTTACAGAAGCTTTGCAGTTTTATGAGATCCCATTTGTCAATTCTTGATCTTAGAGCGTAAGCCATTGGTGTTTTGTTCAGAAATTTTTTCCAGTGCCCATGTGTTCCAGATGCTTCCCTAGATTTTCTTCTATTAGTTTGAGTGTGTCTGGTTTGATGTGGAGGTCCTTGATCCACTTGGACTTAAGCTTTGTACAGGGTGATAAGCATGGATCGATCTGCATTCTTCTACATGTTGCCCTCCAGTTGAACCAGCACCATTTGCTGAAAATGCTATCTTTTTTCCATTGGATGGTTTTGGCTCCTTTGTCAAAAATCAAGTGACCATAGGTGTGTGGGTTCATTTCTGGGTCTTCAATTCTATTCCATTGGTCTATCTGTCTGTCTCTGTACCAATACCATGCAGTTTTTATCACTATTGCTCTGTAATACTGCTTGAGTTCAGGGATAGTGATTCCCCCTGAAGTCCTTTTATTGTTGAGGATAGTTTTAGCTATCCTGGGTTTTTTGTTATTCCAGATGAATTTGCAAATTGTTCTGTCTAACTCTTTGAAGAATTGGATTGGTATTTTGATGGGGATTGCATTGAATCTGTAGATTGCTTTTGGTAAAATGGCCATTTTTACTATACTAACCCTGCCAATCCATGAGCATGGGAGATCTTTCCATCTTCTGAGGACTTCTTCAATTTCTTTCCTCAGTGTCTTGAAGTTCTTATTGTACAGATCTTTTACTTGCTTGGTTAAAGTCACACCGAGGTACTTTATATTATTTGGGTCTATTATGAAGGGTGTCATTTCCCTAATTTCTTTCTCGGCTTGTTTCTCTTTTGTATAGAGGAAGGCAACTGATTTATTTGAGTTAATTTTATACCCAGCCACTTTACTGAAGTTGTTTATCAGCTTTAGTAGTTCTCTAGTGGAACTTTTGGGATCACTTAAATATACTATCTTATCATCTGCAAATAGTGATATTTTGACCTCTTCTTTTCCGATCTGTATCCCCTTGATCTCCTTTTGTTGTCTGATTGCTCTGGCTAGAAATTCAAGAACTATATTGAATAAGTAGGGAGAGAGTGGGCAGCCTTGTCTAGTCCTTGATTTTAGTGGGATTGCTTCAAGTTTCTCTCCCTTTAGTTTAATGTTAGCAACTGGTTTGCTGTATATGGCTTTTACTATGTTTAGGTATGGGGCTTGAATTCCTATTCTTTCCAGGACTTTTATCATGAAGGGGTGTTGAATTTTGTCAAATGCTTTCTCAGCATCTAATGAAATGATCATGTGGTTTTGTTCTTTCAGTTTGTTTATATAATGGATCACATTGATGGTTTTCCGTATATTAAACCATCCTTGCATGCCTGGGATGAAGCCTACTTGATCATGGTGGATGATTGTGTTGATGTGCTCTTGAATTTGGTTTGCCAGAATTTTATTGAGTATTTTTGCATCGATATTCATAAGGGAAATTGGTCTGAAGTTCTCTTTCTTTGTTGTGTCTTTGTGTGGTTTAGGTATAAGAGTAATTGTGGCTTTGTAGAAGGTATTCGGTAGTGATCCATCGGTTTCAATTTTGTGGAATACTTTGGATAATATTGGTATGAGGTCTTCTATGAAGGTTTGATAGAATTCTGCACTAAACCCGTCTGGATCTGGGCTCTTTTTGGTTGGGAGTCCTTTAATGACTACTTCTATTTCCTTAGGAGTTATGGGGTTGTTTAACTGGTTTATCTGTTCCTGATTTAACTTTGGTACCTGGTATCTGTCTAGGAAATTGTCCATTTCCTGAAGATTTTCAAGTTTTGTTGAATATAGGTTTTTATAGTAAGATCTGATGATTTTTTGAATTTCCTCTGAATCTGTTGTTATGTCTCCGTTTTCATTTCTGATTTTGTTAATTTTTACGCACTCTCTGTGTCCTCTCGTTAGTCTGGCTAAGGGTTGATCTATCTTGTTGATTTTCTCAAAGAACCAACTTTTGGTTCTGTTGATTCTTTCTATGGTCCTTTTTGTTTCTACTTGGTTGATTTCAGCTCTGAGTTTGATTATTTCCTGCCTTCTACTCCTCCTGGGTATTTGCTTCTTTTTGTTCTAGAGCTTTTAGGTGTGCTGTCAAGCTGCTGACATATGCTCTTTCCTGTTTCTTTCTGCAGGCACACAGTGCTATGAGTTTTCCTCTTAGCACAGCTTTCATTGTGTCCCATAAGTTTGGGTATGTTGCACCTTCATTTTCATTAAATTCTAAAAAGTTTTTTATTTCTTTCTTTATTTCTTCCTTGAGCAGGTTATCATTGAGTAGAGCATTGTTCAATTTCCACGTATATGTGGGCATTCTTCTCTTATTGTTATTGAAGACCAGTTTTAGGCCGTGGTGGTCCGATAGCACGCATGGGATTATTTCTATCTTTCTGTACCTGTTGAGGCCCGTTTTTTGACCAATTATATGGTCAATTTTGGAGAAAGTACCATGAGGAGCTGAGAAGAAGGTATATCCTTTTGCTTTAGGATAGAATGTTCTATAAATATCCGTTAAGTCCATTTGGCTCATGACTTCTCTTAGTCTGTCGACATCACTGTTTAATTTCTGTTTCCATGATCTGTCCATGATTAGAGTGGAGTGATGAAATCTCCCACTATTATTGTGTGAGGTGCAATGTGTGTTTTGAGCTTTAGTAAGGTTTCTTTTACGTATGTAGGTGCCCTTGTATTTGGGGCATAGTTATTTAGGATTGAGAGTTCATCTTGGTGGATTTTTCCTTTGATGAATATGAAGTGTCCTTCCGTATCTTTTTTGATGACTTTTAGTTGAAAATTGATTTTATTTGATATTAGAATGGCTACTCCAGCTTGCTTCTTCTAACCATTTGCTTGGAAAGTTGTTTTCCAGCCTTTCACTCTGAGGTAGTGTCTGTCTTTGTCTCTGAGGTGTGTTTCCTGTAGGCAGCAGAATGCAGGGTCCTTGTTGCGTATCCAGTTTTTTAATCTATTTCTTTTTATTGGGGAGTTGAGGCCATTGATGTTGAGAGATATTATGGAATAGTGATTATTACTTCCCGTTATAGTCATATTTGGATGTGAGGTTATGTCTGTGTGCTTTCATTCTCTTTGTTTTGTTGCCAAGACGATTAGTTTCTTGCTTCTTCTAGGGTATAGCTTGCCTCCTTATGTTGGGCTTTACCATTTATTATCCTTTGTAGTGCTGGATTTGTAGAAAGATATTGTGTAAATTTGATTTTGTCATGGAATATCTTGGTTTCTCCATCTATGTTAATTGAGAGTTTTGCAGGATACAGTAACCTGGGCTGGCATTTGTGTTCTCTTAGAGTCTGTATGACATCAGTCCAGGATCTTCTGGCCTTCATAGTTTTTGGCGAGAAGTCTGGTGTGATTCTGATAGGTCTGTCTTTATATGTTACTTGACCTTTTTCCCTTATTGCTTTTAATATTCTTTCTTTATTTTGTGCGTTTGGTGTTTTGACAATTATGTGACAGGAGGTGTTTCTGGAGTTCTGTAGGCTTCTTGTATGCCTATGGGTATCTCTTTTTTTAGGTTAGGGAAGTTTTCTTCTATGATTTTGTTGAAGATATTTACTGGTCCTTTGACCTGGGAGTCTTCACTCTCTTCTATACCTATTATCCTTAGGTTTGATCTTCTCATTGAGTCTTGGATTTCCTGTATGTTTTGGACCAGTAGCTTTTTCCACTTTATATTATCTTTGACAGTTGAGTCAATGATTTCTATGGAATCTTCTGCTCCTGAGATTCTCTCTTCCATCTCTTGTATTCTGTTGGTGAAGCTTATATCTACAGCTCCTTGTCTCTTCTTTTGGTTTTCTATATCCAGGGTTGTTTCCATGTGTTCTTTCTTGATTGCTTCTATTTCCATTTTTAATTCCTTCAACTGTTTGATTGTGTTTTCCTGGAATTCTTTCAGGGATTTTTGCGATTCTTCTCTGTAGGCTTCTACTTGTTCTCTAAGGGAGTTCTTCACGTCTTTCTTGAAGTCCTCCAGCATCATGATCAAATATGATTTTGAAACTAGAATTTGCTTTTCTGGTGTGTTTGGATATTTCATGTTTGTTTTGGTGGGAGAACTGGGCTCCGATGATGCCATGTAGTCTTGGTTTCTGTTGCTTGGGTTCCTGCGCTTGCCTTTCGCCATCAGATTATCTCTAGTGTTACTTTGTTCTGCTATTTCTGACAGTGGCTAAACTGTCCTATAAGCCTGTGTGTCAGGAGTGCTGTAGACCTGTTTTCCTCTCTTTCAGTCAGTTATGGGGACAGAGTGTTCTGCTTTCGGGCGTGTAGTTTTTCCTCTCTACAGGCCTTCAGCTGTTCCTGTGGGCCTGTGTCTGGTGTTTACCAGGCAGGTTACTTGCACCAGGAAAGTTGGTCTTACCTGTGGTCCCGAGGCTCAAGTTTGCTCGTGGGGTTCTGCCTATGAGCTCTCTGTGGCGGCAGCAACCAGGAAGATCTGCACTGCCCCTTCCGGGAGCTTCAGTGCATCAGTGTTCCAGACTGCCTTTGGTGTTTTCCTCTGGCATCCGAGATGTGTGTGCAGAGAGCAGTCTCTTCTGGTTTCCCAGGCTTGTCTGCCTCTCTGAAGGTTTAGCTCTCCCTCCCACGGGATTTGGGTGCAGAGAACTGTTTATCCGGTCTGTTTCCTTCAGGTTCCGGCGGTGTCTCAGGCAGGGGTCCTGCCACTCCTGGGCCCTCCCCCATGGGAGCCCAGAGGCCTTATACAGTTTCCTCTTGGGCCAGGGATGTGGGCAGGGGTGGGCAGTGTTGGTGGTCTCTTCCGCTCTGCAGCCTCAGGAGTGCCCACCTGACCAGGCGGTGAGGTCTCTTTCTCTCACTGGGTCTGGGAGCAGAGAGCTGCTGCAGGCAGGGATCCGCGGGTGTGGGACTTCCGGTAAACACAGGATGTGCCCGGTCCTAGAGGAATTCTGCCTCCGTGTTTCCCGAGCTCACCAGGCAGCTTTCTTGCAGCAGAAAAGTTGGTCTTACCTGTGGTCCCGAGGCTCAAGTTCGCTCGTGGGGTGCTGCCCACGGGCTCTCTGTGGCGGCAGCAACCAGGAAGATCTGCGCCGCCCCTTCTGGGAGCTTCAGTGCACCAGGGTTCCAGATGGCCTTTGGTGTTTTTCTCTGGCGTCCGAGATGTGTGTGCAGAGAGCAGTCTCTTCTGGTTTCCGAGGCTTGTCTGCCTCTCTGAAGGTTTAGCTCTCCCTCCCACGGGATTTGGGTGCAGAGAACTGTTTATCCGGTCTGTTTCCTTCAGGTTCCAGCGGTGTCTCAGGCAGGGGTCCTGCCGCTCCTTGGCCCTCCCCCACGGGAGCCCAGAGGCCTTATACAGTTTCCTCTTGGGCCAGGGATGTGGGCAGGGGTGGGCAGTGTTGGTGGTCTCTTCCGCTCTGCAGTCTCAGGAGTGCCCACCTGTCCAGGCAGTGAGGTCTCTCTCCCACGGGGTTTGGGAGCAGAGAGCTGCTGGGCACAGGGATCCGCGGGTTTCTACTTTTGTTTTTAAATTGATATATTTTGTTAAAAAAATCCTTGAGCTCTACTTTAGAACATTTTAAAATTTCTTGGGATCATTCTCATTCTGAAGAGTCTAGCTTGAAAGATTTGTGGGGCAGGATCAAAGCAGCACTGAGTTCAGGGGTAGTTTTTCCTTACTTATAAGTCAAAATACTTAGGACTCAGCACCTTTTTATCTATCAGGTTCAATGCATCTTATTTTTGTGCAGGGTTATAAGTATGAATGTATTGGATTCTTCTACATACAGCTGTTCAGTTTGGTCCACATTATTTGTTGAAGATATTGCCTTTTTTTCCCAGTGCATACTTCTGGCTTCATTATAAAAATAAAGTGTCCATAGGTGTGTGGATTTATATCTGCATCTTCAATTTGATTTCATTTATCAAGAACAAAAACCCTCAATTTTAAAAATGGGTACATATCTGTTTAGATAACAGAGAATTCTCAAAAGACAAAAAACCCAGTGGTTGAGAAACAAATGATCTACCTCAAGATCTATCTATAATATCTATAATACTTTTGGACATATACCAAAAATTGCTTTATTCTACCACAGAGATACTTGTAGGTCTACCAAGGGCTACATGACCTATCTAGATATGGTAGTCTGTGACCTTAAGTAGGAGGATTTCTCAACATGTGGCTATTAGCTGTTAAGTCAATAAATAATAGCCAAATTATAATCCATAGAACTACAGAGGTTTGGAATAGAGTAATGAACTAGTAAAGCGGACAAATCTTCATAAGAAAGGGAACTATAATGACTATAGATAGATGGGGTTTGAGAGGTGGGAACCTTCTCAAGTGAGAAGGTGAGGCAAGGGGAAGATGGCAAGCAGCTAAAATTAAAGACCATTTGACATATAGTATGGAAAGTTAATACAGAAGAATCTTTGGAGGCAATCTAAACGAAATCAACAAATAGTGGGGAAGACAGCCCCAACTGGCCATTTCTTGTCACCAGGCGAAGCTTACAGCACCAGGATTTGTTTACATCTAGCAATGTTGTCCCGTAGGTCCCATAGGAATCCCCAAACAACTCAAGCCAGACAGCTGTCAAGTCTATAGCAAGGCCCTATTGCTGAAGATACCACCTACTCAATTCATTGAATATAGAGAAATTGAGTTGGTGTCTATATAGATCTATCATGTTTATATCCAAATATCTTTGGAATAGGAAGGTTCTCTACATGTTACCCAAATCTGCATGCTACATAAATATCAATCCAGTTACAAATCTTTTAATCTACAATGCTATCCTGCCTGCAAGATATGCAAATCCAAGGGTGTGGCACAAAGCTTGTGGGTGTAACCAACCAATATCTAATTTGAATAGATAACCAAGAATCTGGAACCAGATGGGCTGGTAACTTAGGGTAAAACCAAATACTGCTGTTCCAAAAAAAAAAAAAAAAAAAAAAAAAGAAAAAAAAAAAAAAGAAAAAAAGAAAAAAAAAAGAAAAGAAAAAAAAAAGTGTCAATGAAATGACTCCCAATGACGTTCTGCTGTAGTCTTACATCAGTGTCTCACTAAGTAACTATCATAGAAGCTTCTTCCTCTAGCAGATGGGAACAAATACAGAGAGCCACTGCCAGACACATATGCAGAGAACAAGAGAGATCTTGGAACACTCAGTCCTAAAAGGGTTATCTTCATCAAATCTTTCAGGGGCAGGGGACTCTGTAGAAAAGGAGGCAGAATGAGTGTGAAAGCCAGAATCTCCACCAAGACAAGGCCTTCTAAATCTACTTGATCAAATCTCACATGGACTCACAGAGACAGAGGCAGCATGCATAGAGCCTGCATGGGTCTGTCTCAGGTCATTTGCATATTTATCATGGCTTCCAGTTTAGCCTTTTTATGGTGTTCTTGAGTTTTTAAATTAGTTGGTCACTGGTTTTTTTCCTCCTCTTGGGCTGTTCTCCTACTGTTTGGTTTTGTCCTTGTCTTATATGTTAGGTTTATATTGGTTTATATTATTATATTTTGTTATTATTCCTTAGAAACCTGTTTTTTTTCCAGTAAGAGGCAAAAAGGAGATGGATCTGATGGAAGGTGACTTGGAGAAGAAATAGGAGGGTAAACATGATCAGGATATATTATGTCTGAAATATGTATTGTCAGTAACAGGAAAAAATACTTAGTAGTCTGATGTCCAATGTCCTATGACTTTCGAGGTTTTTTTTCAGTCTCTCTGTGGAAAGTATATACCAATCCTTTCCCCTTTTGGGACTAGCAGGCTACTCTCTTTACTCCTCCATGTGGTTACCTTTCGAGTCTTAGTCATGTGTCCACATCCATGCCTTCACCAACACGTTTGGGAAGTAGAAACTTCCTAAGACATTCTATGTGCTCACTCTTCTCTTTCCCACACGTGGCCCAAGGCAATACACCTGCCTTGTTCTCTCTGGGCTCGCCTGTATCTCCTGAACTCAGTATGCTTGCTGGTATTTCCTCGGGCTTTGTTTCTCTGTGCTGTGGCCTGGAGATGCTTTCAAGGATCAGTTTAAGCAATCATAAAGCTCATGTCATATGTTTCCCTAGACCTGTGTCGGTCAGGGTTAGACCAAGTACGGTGTCTAATAACTGGAAAATGGTTGACATATATTTTGTCTCTTAGTTCATTTTGGTTGGAAATAAAAAAACAATAATTTTTAAATTAAGATATAAAATGGATATTGCTTTAATACTTAACTCACATTTGCAACTGATGCTTTACCATTACTATTTGACTTGTCGTAGCCCAGGAAGCTTAATTGTTAAATGTTAAGAAATTTCATGAATTAGTTATTAAACTGTTGACAGTTTGAATCTGGCCTGATTGCAATATACAAAATATTTGCAAAAGTTTAAGTTTCATTTTTTTCTTCTTTTTAAAACCCCTTCTCCACACTCAATGCTAGAATACCAATGTGGTTTGGAAGTTTTTCTTTCTTTTTTACCTGAACGATATATATTTTAATACTTCTTAAAGTGTATCCCTCCATCTTTTTCATGATTTTTTTAGTATTTTAAATTTTGCATCCCAAAGAAAGATTGATCAAATGTCTTGGAAGTTATTTCAATTGGAGCAAAATTCTAGATTTGTAGATTCTACTCTAAAATTGCTTTTTTTTGTCTAGACTCTGCTGCCTTTATTCAATTATACATTCTATGTCTTTATTCAGTTACAAATGCTGTCTCTTTTTTTTATTTTTTTTATTTATTATATCTAAGTACACTGTAGCTGTCTTCAGACACACAAGAGGAGGGCATCAGATCCCATTACAGATGGTTGTGAGCCACCATGTGGTTGCTGGGATTTGAACTCAGGACCTCAGGAAGAGCAGTTGGTGCTCTAACCACTGAGCCATCTCTCCAGCCCAATGCTGTCTCTTTTATTCTCTGGCTGTCTTTTAAAATATTTTAACATGTTTATGGGGGTGAGGCACTTATGTGTAGTGGGTGTGTATGGAGGCCAAAGGTCAGTATGGGGTGTCTTCTTCAGTTTCCTTTCATCTTAGTTATGAGACACAGTCTCGTTGAACCTAGATCTCACTGAATTACTGGGCTGGCTAACAGGTTCCAGGGATCCTCCTGTCATGACTTCCTCCCCGGGCAAGGATTATAGTCACACACTGCTTTACTCTCCTTCTTTCCGTGTATTTTGGGATTGAAGTCAGGTTTTTGGGATGGAAGCGCTTTACTGACTGACACATCTATCTGTTCCCTTTTGTTCTGTCATTTTTAAGTTCTTATTCCATAGCTCAGTCAGCATGGAACTAATTATGAAGGCCAAGTTAGTCCAAAGTTTCTTGAGATCTTCCTGCTTTAGTCTCCATAGGGCTACAATTACAGCTGTATAGGACCATGCCTTACTCTCTGATACTTATTTATTTTTAAAGTTGTTAAAACTGAATTCAGGTTCTTATGTACACCATGCTAAGGAATCATGCTGCCACTCAGAGACAGCCTCAAGTACAAGACATTTGTTTGTTTGTTTCTTTCTTTGTCTTTCGATGTGGAAGCTAGGAAATAAAAAGAAATAAAAGGAAGGAGCTGGAGCCAAGATGTTCTCTTCAACCTCCCTCCCAGCACACACTTCATAGTCCACTCAAGTTTCGAGTTCATAAGTGGATTAAACCATTGCTTACATCAGACCCCTTATGATTTATTCAATGCAGACACCTACAAATGTGTGATTTAGTAATCAAGCCATCTCTTAATCTGATCAGTTTGACAGTATTTTGGCACTCTCAATATTATCTGACTTTAAGTTGTCTTAAAATTCATGAGTGTTTAATTCTTTTTTATAGTTTTTTTAACCCATTTTCATTCTACATGGTATCTTTTACTTTATCTTTTTGTTACCCCTGAAATATCTAGTATGTTGTTAATCATACTAGATTTGAAATATATTTTCAAATCACAGTCCTTGCATTTTTCATTTAAAGGTATTTTATTTCAGACATTATCTTTCATACCTTCTATTAATGGCTACATTTTTTATCATGTTGAATGTATAACATGTATTAATGTTTAATAACCAATTTATCGCTCTGTCATGTATATCACCCCTCAATCTGTCTCTACATAAGTGATTTTTCTTTGTTTATAAACAATATTTCCTCTCTTGCGTATTTTTATTAAATGTCAAATATCTGAATTCTATACCGGTAGAGTATAGAACTCTGGATTTTGTTTGGTGGTACAATAACTATATGCAAACAAGCTGATATTTTCAAGTCTTGCTTGAAAGGTTTATAAGTCCTATCTAAAACCACCTTTCATACATGGCTAACCCGCCCACGGTTGGAGTAATATTCTTTCAGGATTTCAGTTAGTGCTGGTTGAATGAGCAGCTCTCTCTATTCTTCCGTATGAAGGTGCCACCTCTTTCTAGCCCTGTTGAACTTGGAGTAGTCTGCTTGCTTACTCTCAGTGGATTCTCCTTAGCTGTGCCCAGTGTCTTCACACGCATTTGTTTATTAGAAGGACTGCCGAGTCTAATGAAGATTCTCAACTCTTATGGGACTCATTCTGCTCTGCTGCTTGTTCTGATCTGACCCTCAGACTCAAGTCATGACTCAGAGTGCCTGCTTGCCAGCAGGGGCACAGACACAGACACAAGGTCCTTGATGCCTCCCACAACAGTCTGAGGGGTTCTATTCAGAGATCTCTACTCAGGCAAAACTAGGATTCTTGGCTTCAGTACAAAAAAGACTTTTCAGGATGAGCCAGTGTAAATAGAGATAGAGTTTATTGAGAATTTTTCAGTAGATTATAAACATGAAGCTTGAGAAAGAAGAAGGCCCTGGAGCAGTGAGTGACACATTGCAAAGCTGGGTGTGAGTTTCTTAAAGAGTCTTACTGTATTGTCTTCAGAATAGCCGTAAGTACCATTCTGCTGGATTTTGAGGCTGTTAGAATTATTTCTGAGGAAACTAAATGACAGAGTAGGGTGCTGGCAAGATTGCCGTTGATGAGGTAAGTGTTTAGGTCACAGAGATGCAGGGAGCGAGAATAGCTTCCCTACAAACAAGGTTTATTTGAAACTCACAGAAACTGTGAGACAGGAATGAGGCCCTACTATCCAAGTCACATATATTCATGTCATCAGCCTGGGTCACTGTTATTTTAGCATAACATATTTAGATATGAAACAAATGTTCTATGCCAGTCACCCTCACAGCAAATGCTACTTGTGCTAGAACTTTTGCTTCTAAACTGGTGAAAAGCTTCCCCCTGATTCCTGAATGAGGGCTGGCTTGTTTTCTTCCCATGTCCCTTTACTTCTCCCTGTCTTTCTATACTACCTTATATGATGTTTGGTTTGGGTTTCTCTTTATATATTCTGGCCTAAGAAAACACCTCATAGCCTCTGGATGGAGCTTCTTTCTCTTCTTTTCTGCCATGGATTGTGGTCTGCTCCATCTACTGTCCAAGACCTAGAACCAGTCTCATGAGCACTTCGAAACCTTCTTCAGCTTCTAGAAGCTACCTGCAGTCTTTAGCTCAGACCCATCTCCTATTTTCAAAGCCAGTAGTCTAACACCCCTCTACCCTCTGTCCTTGACTGCATTTCTTTTTCTCCTGCTTTCCTCAGCCATGTTCAAGGATTGAGTACACTGGACACACTAGAAAATTCTGGATAGATGCCCTAATTTAAGGCAATCTCGTAAGATACCTTAATCTCTTCTTTCTTATTGCTGTAAATAAGTATGCATTCAGGTTCTTGGGATTTAGGGTGTGGATGTCTTTGGGAGGCCGCCATTCCACTTGTCACATGGCATGTCTGCTTTCTAGGCTCTAGCCAGTGTGACATGTCAGGGCATAGGACTTTGTTTCTCTACCCAGAAAATAATCACAAGTGTCTTCTGGTCTCAGGACTGAGCTTCATCTCTCTTTCTAGACTTTACCCAGTTAAGACTCATAAGCAAATAGAAGAATATTACTGTAGTCTATTTTGTGGTTCTTTCATAGAATACCACAAGCAAGTACTTTATAATGTGCATAAATTTATTTGTTTATTACTCTGGAGGTTGCTAAATCTAAGATTAAGGGTCTGGTATGTAGAAGAGAAAGCCTTCTTGTTGTACTGTTTCATGGTAGACGAGCAAGGAGAAAAATAGGAGGGGAAAGGAAATAGCAAAGGAGGGACAGCAAGAACCAGGGAAGGAGAGGGGCAAAGGGAAGTAGAGAGAGGAAAAGGAGAGAGGAAATATGAAAGGATAGGAGGAGAGAGGAAGAGGGAAGGAGGGAGCAGGAGAGGGAGAGACAGAGAACACACCAAGCTCAGCTTTTTTAAGGGAATTATTCCCACCATAACAGGATTAATTCATCTTAAAGGCCAAGCCTTCATGATTGAACCACTCTTGAAGGTTTTTATCACTGCAGTAGTGATTAAGTTTTTTGTTCTTATGCCTTGGAGGGCATATGCAAGCCACAACAGGGAATTCTGACACATGACACTGACTGATTCCCCACCCCCTTCCATAAGCTGTATTAATTTTTAACTCTTGTAGAGGAAAAAAGAGATGTTCCAAGTTTATTGTTTAGATATAAAATGTATAAGTCATAATAAGAAGATGACTAATAAGGCCAGTCTCCTCATGTGAAGCTTCTCAGATCAGACCTGTAGTAATTAAGAATCAAGTCTAGCATAGTGTGGGGCAGAAGCCCAAGAAGGTAGCAAAGGAATTTCAAAGGAGGTTTGTCAGAGAAATGGGTTCCTACCTTCAAATGCCTTGAAAGGTTAAGGAGAGAGCAGGCCACAGGTCAAACCAGCCTCTGATTACCTCGTCTAGTCAACACCTCATTGGGATTAGATGTGGCCCGACCCTTCCTTTCCAAAGCCCTGTAGCTACAGAGCCTAGAGATCACATCCCCAGCAACAGATGAATGCCTTGAATGACTGAATGAATCAGCAGCATTGCAGATGGTGACAGAGAAGGAAGAGAGCTTTTTTTCCCCCTAAGACATCAGCCATATGGAAGGAGCTTCAAGCTAGAATTGTGATAATGATCAGAATTTAGGAGCCAGCTGGTTCTTCTGATCTGACTGATGCAGCTCCTCTCCCCCACTCTGCTGGTTCACACTAAAGGAGGAAGGCTGTGTTGTTTCTACACTTGGCACTGACACTGAGCCTGTGACCAACGGATTATATCAGGTCTCATGGGCTAGGACAGCACCTAAACCTGCCACTCTAAGGAAAATATGATGTAGTCCCACTGAAAGCAAGAACAATTAATTCACTTTTCCCTAATGCCCCTATCTCCCTCCCCTCCTCTCTGTACTTAGTCCTCATTCAAGGGCCTATTAGTGGGTTTACCCCGCCCCCTAAAATATTAATCCAGGAACATAAAAAGAACAGTGACACAAACAAAGGCAGTCAAAGACAGTACGTGTGTATGTTATCGTTGGTCCAGTCCCCCAACTCTTGGCTCACATATATATCTTATCCAGTTCTAGCAAAAGATTTATACAAACTGAGATTGAGCAATTTTTCAAACAGCATTAGCTTCCTGCATGGCCTGTAGCTATTTTTCATCATCTTTCTAAGTGTTTATTGCATGCACACTATGTGTATCACTTGCTTTCTCAGTAAAATAAATATTGTTAAGAGGGTTAATTAGACTTAGAAAAGATGAAACAAACAACCAAAACACTGTCTTCGTAAATGTGGTGCACTTGTATGTAAGCAACAGAAGCCATCTGAAGGAAGAGCTCCAATTTTAACTCATGCTTTCACAGCAACAGCGCCCATAACAAATGCATTAGGTCACCAGACCCCGATGAAGTGATGAGGCACTTCAAACAGCTCATTTGCTTCAGGCTTAACCTCCCTGGTTGGCTACACCTACTGTTGCCTTTTCCAGGTCCTCACTTTAAACCACTCTCCCACATCTAAGATTGAATAATTGTTTTATAAATGAATGCTTCAGAGAACAAAGAACCGCACAAGTGAGGTTCTAAGGGACCAGTTGGCTGTCCTCCAAGCATCGCAGGGTGCTATGCCTCATCTCAGTGGAATGGAGCTCTCCAACAACCCTTTAGATCTTCCCCCTCAGCTCAGCATCCTTGCACTTCTTGGGTCTCTGTCATCTTCAGCTTTTACCTGCCAGGTAACTCCCTGGCAGGAGACTCTTTGCGTCTTTGCTGCTGCTTACTTGGGCTTTAAATGCAATGTTTGTAAGAGTGCTTGCTGTGTGTCAGGCAAAACATATCTTTGAGCCATTTGTTGGTGTTGTAGTCCTTCTCACTAGGTATTACTTGTCATATGTTAAATGTGAGACTAGCAAGGATCAGAACTAGCACAGGTTTCCTACACAGCAAGAGGGATGAACTACATTATTGACCTAGACTCATCTAATTGCAAGGCCTTGTGGTATGTTGTAACTAAAGGGAAAAAAAAGATCTAGGTGGGTCTTTGGAGGCACATGGAACATGGAGACGAACTTTGATCCTTTTAATAGTCAATTCCGCCTGTCCGGATCTCTAGTCTACCTACCAACGATGAAAAGGATGTGATCACTTCTCCTGTTGGATGACTGACATAACAGGTTCCTTTACTCAGAACTTTTCTCCTTTGAAAACTCCAGAGACCTAAAATCACTTGAGCTGTTATCTGTCTTTATGTCTCTCCTTTCTAGCCATGTAGGTGACATATCCTGGCTTTGATTAAATTCCCCTATCATTAGCTCACTAGCAATAGTTGCTGGGATAATCAAAGACACCCAGGAGCACCTACAGAGCTACCCCTTGTTTGCCGGTAACTAATGAATCATTAACCATATTTACATACCAGAACATCAGCAGGATTGCAATAACGCTAACAAGTGCCAAGCACAGCTGGTTCCCAGGGAGGGTGGGGATGATTCACCACCTGCTTAAGAAGCCCAGCCTCATTTCCTCCCCAGCTCAAGGGGATCTAATCTTCCACTCTGGCAGCCCGTCTTGAGGTAGGAGGGACCGGTGCATCTCTGGCCTACATGAGGAAGTACAAGTGCGAGCAGACAAGCCTAGACAAAGACCATCCTGAACTATGCTCTACTCTCTCCTTGCCTTTCTCCTAGGCATGCTCTTGGGTGGGTGCTCTCCCCTTGAAAGCCTAACTTTAAATCTTTGCTCCCATTCCTATACCTTTAACTTAGATTCTTTGCTGCTGGCTTGCTTCTCTTGACCACCGTCCTTCAATTACTGAGATACACCTGGGCATTTCACTCTATTTCACTATTGACTCTCAGTTTTGTATCTCTTAGAAAGGATTTGTCTCTCCTTGCTCTGTAATATTTTTCATCCTTGGATTTTCCAGTGTACTCCCTGGGATTGATTCTATGTAATACTCTCACAAGGGAAGGCAACCAGGCTGGGTTTTGCGTGTGTGGTGTGTGTGTGTGCGTGTTTCTTCTCTAAATGACTCCCCTCTCTCTCTCTCTCTCTCTCTCTCTATATATATATATATATATATATATATATATATATATATTCTTTTTCTTTTTTTTACAGATGTTAGTGCTCAGACTATCCATCAATGGCCAGCTGTCAAGGTCCAGGCTGTGGGCAGTCCACTCTCTCTGCAGTGCACCGTAAAGGGGACATCAAACCCCAACCTTTACTGGTACTGGCAGGCTCCAGGAGGGACCCTTCAGCAACTCTTCTACTCTTTTAATGTTGGCCAGTCAGAATTGGTGGTGCAGCGGAACCTCTCAGCTTCCAGGCCCAAGAGTGAACAGTTCATCCTGAGCACTGAGAAGTTACTCCTCACTCACTCTGGCTTCTACCTCTGTGCCTGGAGTCTCACACTGAGTGGGGTGGGGCAGACCTCTGTGCAAAAACCACACCCTCTCTTTAGTGCTACCTCCCTTGCTAGGAACCCTCACTAGGATTAGGTGGAAGAGGTTTGCCACTGAATTTCTGGCTGGTAGCCAAGTTGAAGTCTGGAAAACAACATGATTCAAGTTAGAAGTCTCCAAAGAAATTTATTAAACGCTTTATCAGTGACTCACATATGCAGAACCCGTGAGTTGCCTACACATAATGAACTTTCCAGTTTGTAATGTCTGGTAGTAGGATATTGTACTCCAGTCCTTGCAGCATGTTACTTTTTTAAAAAAAACACTCTCCACTTAATCCAAATTACTATTGAGCTACACTGGGCATGCTCATGGACATATGTGGCTGAGAAAAGTGGGATCTACTTGTATCTGTACCATCTGCATCTGATGCCAGGTAGACTGATGAACAGGTAAAAGAATGTCATGTAACTCAATTAGTTAATTTCACTTCTGGGAGTATCACCATCATTCATCTTTCTGCTGAGGCTAGAAGGTTTATAGAGGCTGAGACCCAAGACATTAATCAGGGAGGAACAAGATGTCATTAGACAGCTATGCAAGATAAAAATTAACATAAAAAGGTCCTTAGTATTTTGACTAATGTCAAATGTTAAAGTTAATATGGAAAATATTTATTCAGGAATTATGACTGCATCTTGGGTTTTGTGGTTGTTTATTTTGTTTGACACAAAATTCTACTATTTAGTCTGTGCTTGCCTCGAATTTGAAGCAATCCTCCTGCCTCAGCCTAATAAGCATGTGTTACCAGGTCCGATAGTGGTCTTATTGTTGGTTCAACTTCCCAGTTCTTTTGTTTCTCCTCCATTCTCTGGTAGCAAAACAGGGAGAAGATAGACGGATGGTGGCATAAGAAATACAGGAGTCTGAAGGTAAAGAGGAAGAGTGTGTGTGTGTGTGTGTGTGTGTGTGTGTGTGTGTGTGCGTGTGTGTGATAGAAAGGTTAAAATGGAACAGTGATTAGGATGGAAATGAAGAAGAGGAAAAGACTGATGTGAATAGTTGGAAAGAAATGTACTGGTTACCTTGGCAACTGAAATTTCTTTAACCCTCACTCCTCCCTAGACCGTATTCCTAAAAGGGAATTTCTCCCTAATGTCCCCTTCCTCCACAAGAGGGCACACGAAGTCTTAAAATCCTCTGTTCCTGGCATCACACACTTACCTAGAATGATTCTGATGTATCTTTATTTTCAATCTCATTAATAAATGTACAGAGGAAAAATAAAAAGAAGAGAGATACTGAGTGATCAGTATCCCATGGCAATGTCCAAAGGATAACCTAAGTGTAAAGTGACCAGGATACAGAGAGCCATCATAAAGATCAAAACAATGAAGTATATTAAAGATGGTGCTAGGCAAAGCCACAAGTAAAATATTTGGCTTCAAGCCTAGATTTCCTAGTTTCTAAGACCTGAGGGCAGTTATGTAGTCTTTTTAGCTCTCATTTTCTTCATCAGCAAATGTTACCTCTGTGGATTGTTAGATATTAAACGAGATCATAGTTTGCAAGTACTATTACAAAGTCTAATTTTTGGCAGGTGTCCTTTTTTTCTCTGGAAGCTTACAAAGCACTTTGATTGTAGCGCCTCCAAATCACCTCATTTTAAAACATTTAAACAGAAAATATGTGGCAAACATGACAATGCTAAATTTGCATTATGTGGCAAACTCATGCCAATTGTCTCATGGGCTGTCTGCTCTGAATTTGATCCTAGAACATTCCTGTTGGAACTCGAGGCAGCCTCAGGGTCTGTCTTCAAAGAGAAACATCACATTTGTTGCCACTAATCAGGCAGGACTAACTTTAAACTGTGAGATTTGGCAAGTTTAGAAAACTTGCCTTAGAAGGAGAAACAATTTTAGCTAGATTTAGTACAGTTTCATCCAAACGAGAGGATTGCTTGAATAGAAACACAGAGATCTCAGTGTCTTTAAAGTCTTGGAAACAGCAAATGAGAAAAAAAATTCCCAGTGATGGCTTAGGGGTCACTGAGCATAGCTGAAGACAAGAAGAGGCTGTTTAAAGGGAGTCTTGAACACCATGTACATACACTAGAACAAGTCATTACACTGCATTTAGTTATCTGCCTCTATTTATGTATAAGGATCCTGTTGCCATAACTGTTTCCATAGCACCCAGAATCCAAAACCTCAGTCATTATAACTCTAGGGAAAACAGTAAGGCACTTCAGGATGGCATATCCTAATTGTAGGTGCCACCTGCTGCCAACATCAATGTCATGTTTCTGGTGAAATGTGGTTCCTTTTCTAGGAGACCTGCAGGGACCCTGATTTTGACTTTGACTTGATAGATGTGCCAAGATAACTATTTCCAAATATATCCTTTCCCAATTTTCACACACAGGATGCTGAGGACCACAGAAGTCAGAGAAACTCCCCTCAAGGATTTAAGGCAGCATGGGGTTGACTTGGGTCTCTTGACTGTTTCTAGAAGGTAGACAAGGTCCAGTCTTGTGAAGGAGCTGACACTAAAACTGGGCTACTTCCTATGATTTCTCAGGATTATGTGATTTGGTTGAATGTGTGAAGGGCAGTTAGTGAACTGCTGGTATAAAGCAGGTTTGGCTTGTGGATTTTGTGACTTCCCATTTCCTCATTTGAGAGTTTCTGGAGGTCTGGCTTTCCATTCTTTCCTGTGTTGTATATAGATTTCCCCCTCATCTTACCCACCTGGGCCAGGAAATACAAAACACATTAACTTTGCAGCCCTTACTCACAGAGGATATACCACAGTGAAAGCTAGCCAATGAATGCAGGACAGACAGCAGTTCACATGTCAAGAGATTATCTGTTTTGCATTCTGTTAATTACTTAGACTCTGTTCCTGTGACTCATTATATGAATGGGCTCTCATTACATTAGTAGAAGGAAATAGAAGATACTTGTGAAGAGAGGTTGGCTGGAGTTGGGGGTAGGTGGGAAGGGGAAGTGATGTGGGGCCAGAGGAACCCTAATGAGGTCAGAGCAGTTATTGCACCTGTCTCCAGGGTGCATACTGCAGGCTTTTGTTTCCTGTGTGACTTCCAGCAGATGTTGGGTAGGTTAGATGGGGGGCTTGAGCTGAGATACATGGATTCCCCTTTAGAGACCCTCCTCTTCCCTCTTGTCATCCTCACTGTCATGGTGATAGTTAGAAGCAGAGGTAGAGAGAACTACATGAGAAGGGTTTGGAGGCAGGATGTGGTGAGTGTGGTTCCCAAAATGCTCAGAATGTGGGTGAGTGGAGGAGCTCTCACAACCACCCCAGATGTAGGACCTGGTAAATGTCAAACCACATCCTGTTGTGACTCCCTGAGATGAAGCTAGGGCAGGTGGCCGTTCTTACTTGATGCTGATGTTACTTAGAGATAAACAGCCAGAAACTGGGGTGAGATGCTTCTAACCCCTTCCCCCATTGTCTGCAGGAACCTAAAAGTCCCCAGCATGCACCTCTTCACTTGCTGATGTTCGATGGATGAGAAGCAGTTTTTCTTAACACTATTTTCTTAGCGTGGTCCTATACCTCTTTGCTGGAAGAGGTTAAGGAAGTAAGTATTAGGGGTCCCATTGTGCCTGGTTAACTGGGGGACTCAAGATCAGCACTGTCTCACAGCACTGCAGGTCAGATTCCTTTTAAGACATATCAAAACGTGTGTGTTTGGAGCTGGGAAGGACTTAGATTCCTCCCACTTACTGTTCTGTCAATGCTACTAGGCCTGCAGGATTTTCACTAATAACCACTAAGTAGAGCCCGAAGGCTCGTTATGGAGCTCCTTGGTTCACAGGAATTGAGAGGATCTGGAAAGCTGGAGATGGTAAATGTGTTCTGCAGCTCGGACTAGAGGAGGGGAAGAGCTAATTCTCCAAGTTTTAGCAGATCCTTGACTCCAGGCAGAGTTCAGAGAACACGTGCTCCATATCAAGCTGAGATGTTGTTATGATTTTGTGAATCCCTTGTATAAGATTAAATAAGGTGAGATGATCCCATCTAAGAGTGTGAGGATGGAGGGATAAATATAATGGAATACAGAATTAGAATCTTGTAGAGGCTTGGTAAGTTTGGAAGAAATGCGAGAGAATCAAAGTACTTTTTTGTTTCCCGCACACCCTCGCAGACAGAAAAGCAATAATTTGCACACATAGAGGGGGTATATGGCTCAGATGCAGCACATGTGTGAAAGAACTAGACTTTTGAGTCATAACTGATCTCTGAGTCAATGGCAGGATGTGGATACCAAGAGCTAAAAAGTTACCCCAATCAAATGATACCTAAGAAAACAAACAGCGGGCATAACTAACTCCCTCTTTACTCTATGTAGGTCAGAACCCACCTGGTGTTGAGTCCCTTCTGAATACAGTGCTTTCAAGGGGATAGAAGGATAAAAGTGAGCTGAAATGTTTTTATAAGAAAATAACTGATCCACGAGGAGAAAGAAATGCTCAGAACTGTGCATTTGAGGAAAAAAGAAAAAAAGAGAAAACTGGCAATGTTGAGTCTGGAAAATGTATTTAAGTGAACATAAATTACAGCACTTGATAGTTATTACCCTGTGCTGAGAACTGTAGATATTGTGTGGATTGATTAACCGGTTGTGACTGAGTCCATTTAACACGATGGGAGGCGGAGTCTTCGGTGGCCACTTGCTTAGAATCACATAGCTGGGAAAATGTAGAAATGAAGCCCAAATCTAGACTTTGTGGCTTTAAAGTCTATGTTCATTTTAGTCACGGTTCTTAAAGTGAAGATTTGTGGGGTTTAAATAGTGGTCTTTACAAGCTCCAACTGCCTTCTGAAACTCTCTTAGGGGAACAGAATTATACTCTGAGAAAGATATGCACAGTAAAAGTCATAGATACTTAAACAGGCAGCAAGTGCTCATAGAGCTGCCCAGGGGATGAAGGGCTTATTCAGACAAGTGAGAATTCTTTGGGGACTTCGGAAGAGTGGGAGGATTCAGTGCTATGCTGTTGTTACTGTTCTTAACATGTAGATGGTTTGTGATACCAGGTCCGATAAAGACCAAGCCATTGTATAGTGAATGCGTAGAGTTGTAATTGCTAAGGAGTCCTTAAACTTGGGCCCAATGTTACTGTTTCCAAACTCATCACTTATATCAGCGATGGTTATAACAAGGTGAGTGTCTTGGCTTTTGGCATGGTTTCTTTATCAAGACACTCTTACATTCATAGATGAGAGCTGAAATTAGTTTCCTAAAAATATGATGAAACTTTGGAAGCAGACACAATATTTGGACCATTTTAACTCCATTTGATGACCAACAGATGGTGTTTATTCTTTTATTAGTTACTTTTACCTCCAGGCTGCCTGCTTCTGGAAACAGGTATAAGAGATGAAAGACTATGTGTAGACAGAGAAGGTAAATATGTAGCTGGGGCTTAAGTAATGGAACTAGTGAACTGAATATGTTGTATCCATTGAGAGCTGATGTTTCAGGTAAGATCTAACGCTGACATAATAAATCTTAAGGAGAGGCCGATTAATAGGAATTGTTAGGAAATGAAGCTTTCAAAGCCCAACATTGAATACTGTAGTAGGGAGAGCTCCATGAATTTCTGATCTACAAATACACGGAGAGAAAGGCTTTCAGAGGTAGAGGAAAATATACAACCTAACACTATGACATTTGGGTCCAAATTTCCAATTTAGTATACTAAAAACTGACCTGTGGCCACCCTTCTATTCCTCAGCACTCTAAATGAATCTAAATCCAGACATGCTGATATTTGTGTTTTATTACAGAACTTCACCAGGAGAGACCAAGAACAAATCCTCCACTTCCACAACTATTCCTGGTCAGAGTGACTTCATGAAACACTCTTATATAGATCACGTAGGATCGTGAATCACACAGTTCTCTCTGGGCCACTACAAAGAAGAAAAATGGGGAAATGGCTCAAAGCAAGAAGGGAGGGATCCATAGAATTATATCAATTCTTCTTTTCTTTTCTCTTAACTGCTTTCTTAAGAAAGACTAAACATTTGTCTTCTAGATAATCCTCCAGACTCCTGAAGCATCTCCCTTCCTTAAGTTGATGAAGCTGACAAAACATTGAGTACTGTAGTGGGAAGATCTCCATGAACACTGGTGCCAATAGGAAAATTCCTGTGGCTAAATGGAATCAACTCCAGGGCTATCCACACAGGAATCCTTTTGCTTTCCTCAAAATAAATTATCATCATTACATGACTTCCAGATATTTTCCTTATCTGTCATAATTCACAGATCGATAATGGCTGTAAGTCAGTTTCCCTGTGCTACCTATAAAAACTCATCTGTTTTTCATGACATTGTAAGAACTTGGGAACCTTCAGGAGTTGTTTTAGGGAGTATTTTCTGCAATTTTCTTCAGCCAGTAAGCATCATCTGCCTCCACACTGTGGCCACTTGTAGAGTCTACCGTGGACCCTGTCTTACATTCTACCTGCCTTACTGACAAACAAGTCATATCAGACCTGAGTCCAGAACAAGTGGAACTCTTCAGATCAATGAAGAATCTCTCTAGTGTTTCACCTTTGCAAAAATAACTCTGGGCTCAACTGATGTTTCAGAATCTCTACTCTGAGATGTCCTTTGCTCTGGTCCTATCAGAATAGTCATGGTTCACTCTCTGGATCCCAAAATCACTAGTCTTCAGTATCTTTTTTGCACTCACTTGTTTTAGATCCTACAACAAACATTATAAACATCTCCACCTTAGCAGTTCTGCCCAGCTTACACTCAGCGGGAATGAAATGATTCCTAGTTTGATCTAAAAGGATCCACTTTGATTATAGAGACAGAGACAGGAGAGCTCAACTTCTGAGTGCTATGAGTGTTGCAAATTGTTATTTGGAGCAGACAAGGACATTGCAGTTAATACTTGGAGAGAGACCTGGATCCTTCCCTTAGTCATGCACAGGGTTGGATGGGGTGAGGTAGAGTTTGTAACTTCATCTCTGTTATGTCCCCTGGACTGAGAGAATAAACTACTTCTGGCCTTGTGTCTTTCAAATAAAATACCTGTTGTAAAACAGTAGATTATCAGTCTGGGCCCTATAAGTTCCATCCCACAGCTTCCTACTTTTAAATATTCCTGCTTTCCACACCCCCACCCCAAAACAAAACAAAAAAACCAGTCACCAAGCCTTCAGACCCAATTATCTCCCACATGGGGTTATCTTCGCCCCACCTACATGCTAGTTTAGTGCTAAGGGTGCTTAGCCCTTTACAGATGTGTTTATTCACACCCTATTCTCTAAAACCCCTCCCAAATCTATCCTTTCTGGTCCGAACAGCACCCACACTTTCTCAAAAGCATTTGCTTACTCCTCTCACATACTTATCTTTCCATCACATGTGAGAATAGAAACACCACATGTGTGTCATTGTCTCCATAGGTCTAGGGAGTGGAAAACATCTTTTCTTGAATGCACGTTTAAGGCCAAAAGCCCATCCCGTTGCTATGTATTTTATATATAAATATATAATCAAAACAACAACAACAAAGATAATGACCAATTTCTTTTTTAAAAAAAATATAAAACTGTAGTACAATTTGAGGTATGTAGAAAGTTACCACTTATAGATGTAACTGGAAAGTGATGACCTCTTAGGCTGACATGAAGCTCACCCTCTGCGGGCTGTGAAAACTCCTACTCTGTAGCCCTGTAACTCTATTTTCTGAACACACAGTCTCTTGCAAGGAATAGTGTACCTCTAGAATCATAAGTACCCAGAACCTCTGAAGGTGGCTTTATTTGGGAAAAGGTCTTTGAGTCTACCATTGGTTAAAGGCTCAAAATGGAATTGTTCAGGATTTTAGGTGAGCTTCAAATCCAGGGATCCATGTCTTGATGAAAGAAAGGAAAGGGACACAAAGAAACAGGGGGAAGAGCACGTGAAGGTCAAGGCAGAGATGAGAGAGAAACTCACACAAGGCCAGGAGTGCTGAGAGGCCTGGGAAGGAGGAGGAACAAGGAAAGATTCTTCTTTGTAACTGTCAGAGAGCACTGATGTGTTGATGATGTGATCATTTTGAATTTGGGGCCTCCATATTGGAAGATAATTTCTATTCTACTGCCCTAAACCACTCAGTGGCACTTCGTTGTATATCTTAAACACATTTTCTTGGCAACCCTGGGAAACTGACACTGTGAACTAAAGCAGCCTCAGTGTGGTTCTTTCTGCAAGTCCTTTCCCAGAACTTGTAGGACCCTGAACAACTGCTCTACAGTTACTATGACAACCATGAACAATCATATCATCATGGTCACTGGTTGGGAGAAGCTTCCAGAATCACGTTATCTTTGGGAAAATATACTGAAGTTTCAGTGATTATAGTGTGATCTGCAAACTACAGTTTCTATAGCCATGAAATAGGGAAATAATTTGCCTATAGCATTATTTTTTTATGACAGGTGTATGTGCCCTAGGCCAGTCTAAGCCACAGAGATAGTAAACAGTCTCTCAGCAAGGGACTAATTCATTGTCCTCTTCTTTCTTTGCCTTCAGAAATTGCTTCTCATCCAAGCACTAACAACTAACTTTGATTTAGCCCCTCTGCCTGATCTGTGGCATCTCTTCTGAATTTCTGACAAGTATATTGTTCTATTGCAATGATTAAACCTCATAGTTACCCTTCCAAGGAAACTGTCTCTGTCTGAGGAGCTGTTCCTAACATCCTCAGCCCAGGATGGTCTTGTGTATGCTGACAGGGACTTTTACACATTGGAAGGGTGGCACTTCATGTGTAATCTCTTCTATATCCCTGCCTAGAGCCTGGCCCTGTGTGGCAAGGTCCTGGGGAGTCCACTGTTTCTAGACTTCACAGTGAAGTCACAATGAAGTTTTCAATTTTCATTGTCTTCTGTATGACTACAGACTAGACCTAGTGAGTTCTATAGATCTTAAGTTAAAACTTTCAATCAAGAAAAACCAGATATATTGAGGAGAGACACAGATAAAATCCAAAGATGTAATAAAAAGAATTGGACTCTAATTGAGAAGTAAGCAGGTGCTCTAATCCATAGGTTTGCTTAGCCTCTGCCCTATACTGGGTGGAGTTATTGTTAGTTGTAACTTTCCTATCTCTGTCTTTATCCTGCTTGTGTTCCAGAGCCCAGTCATTGCCTTTCAGACAAATGACTCATTGGAGGATCTAGAGTACACAGGAGGAAGAAGAACTTCAGGCAAGAAGGAAGATTAGCCACTCTGCTTTTTTAGACTAGTAGGAATGTCAGTAACAACAGGAGTCCGAAGAAACTGCTGAGACACACCAGGCTAAACTCAATATTTTTATTCACTTAGTCTGTTTCAGAGTCAAGGGGTTAATGAGGAATGGTAGATTTCCATGGAGGGAGAGGAGACAAGTCCTTAGGAACAGGGATTGGAGAAGGTGCGGGAAAATCCATGGCCAGGGTAAAGAACAGCTCAGGATGCATAAAGTTTGTCTCAGGAATTTTTTTTCTTGACCTGAGAAAGAAAAGACATTGTTAAACCTCCAGAATCCATGGAGCAGAGGGAGGGGTTATACAGGAAATAGATTCTCAAGTATGATCTTGAAGAGAGCTCCTTGGTTCTCCTCATCCTCCAGGAGTACAAACATAAGCATTCCTCCAGTTTTACTTTGTACTGTGTTCCTTATGGTATTTTTGACATGACTGGATATCAGGGTTGGGTCCTCCTCTAAGATCACCATACATTCCATACACTGCAGTCTATACCTCCAACCGTTTGTCCCATCCTACCATTCTTACCATGGCCATCAGCACCAGGGCACTGACTAGCACAGCATACAACGTGGCCTTCCCCAGTAGGATCTCATAGAGGATGGTGGCAGACAGAACCCCTTGATGATAGGATGCTGTTAATAGGAAAGGAGAGTGAGTAGGTGCTTATAAACAGGTTCCTCTGGGCAGCCCCAAACTCCATGTTTGTAGAATTTTGTGTCCTGTTTTCAAAGCCAAGACCACAGAAGACTTAGAGAAAGTTGAGAGATTTACTCACCTGAGGTGATTCCACAGTCTGAAAGAAAAGAGAGGGAGGAAAAAATGGGTGAAAGAATGGCACTTCTTGGGGATGTTCTACACCCAACAACAAAATTTAAAGGTGAATGTTAAGGCCACAGACAGATGCACGTCAGATGGCATAAGCACTCTCCGCTGATACTCCTCACACTGTCTTTCTGATGGTGCCAGGCAATGTCACCGAGACCTTAAAAATCTACCATCAGGGATGGGACTGAGAGATACTAGGCTATGAGGGGTCTGTGAGGGAACTCATAAACACAGCTCAGAGAAACTAAAGAACTGGGAAGCCAATTGGCCTGAACTGCCCCATTGAGTTTAAGTATTCCTTGGAAGAAAGCATATGCTATGGTTTTCTGACACCATGTCCTTGATTATCTGTCCCACCATTTGGGCTTTTTCCTGGGTCTATTCTTTGCTTCTACATAGATCATTTCATATTTTTGAAGTACTAGTGCTGTTTAGTTTTCTTGTCAGCTCTCCAGGTGCCATTTACCTGCTCGGCCCCAGGCCTCCGCACTGATGTTCTGTGTGACAGGTTTGGGTGAGTCCTCTGACCAGTTGTCTTCCTCTGTAAGCCCATAGAACTGCACTTGGCAGCGGAAGTGGTTGCGAGGATTGTGCCAGAAGGGAGCAGAAACCCTCAGGCGGCTGCTCAGGCAGTAGGTGATGTTGTTGCTTTCCTTGTAGGCCTGAGGGTCTGTGCTGACCCCATTGCGGATCTCCTTCCCATTCACCCACCAGCTCAGCTCCACATGGTCAGGGAAGAAGCCCCTGGCCAAGCACACAAGGGTAGCCTTTTGTTTGTCTGTGATCTCTGCTTCTGATGGCTCAAACAAGGAGACCTTGGGTGGAGTCACCGTTTTCAGATCCTCTGGAAAGTAAAGAGGGGTGAAATTAGCATTTTGCTGATGACTACCTGGATCAGGTAGAAATTGTTTGTATCTGGAAAGGCTAAGGGCTAAGAGAGTTTCTGAAAAGCCAGTCCTGTTGGCTTTGGAACCACTATTCCTTTTCTCTTTGGCATTAATCTTTTACCTTGTTGGTCATTTATTTCATCCAGTAGACATCAACCTTTCCTATCCTTCCATTTTCATAAACACATACTGTAAATGTCTGGCCCAATGTTCTGCACAATGGCTCTGTATTGACACAGTTTTAATCCTCCTTTCTCAAGAGAAGTTTATTTCTTTTCTTTCTTTTTAAATTTTCTCCTTTTTGAATATTTATTTATTATGTATACATCATACAGCTTTCTGCCTACATGTAGGCCTGCAGGTCAGAAGAGGGCATCGGATCTCAGCATGGATGGTTGTGAGCCACCATGTGGTTGCTGGGAATTGAACTCAGGACCTCTGGAACAGCAGGTAGTGCTCTTAACCTCTGAACCATCTTTCCAGCCCGAGAAGTTTATTTCTTATTATATTTAGCACGTCTTTAGTTGGAGTTGGCCACAGAAATAAGACATACAGGGCCCGAGTCTGAGCAATCACCTTCCATGCCTGTGTGACCATGGGAGAGCCTCTTTAATGCTTCTGTACCAATTTCTTTTCTGCTTGCAAAGCGAAATGTGCAACACTGACTTGAAGAAGAGACATAAGGATTTGGACCATCCTGCCACAGCTAAGTTATCTGTGTCATAGCTAAGGGACCAGGATTAAAGGGTAATTCAAGTTCAGATAAACATTTGGCATGAGAAAGCTTTCCTCAGACTTCAATAGATGGTTTATTTTCACCCATGCCTGTGTAGACATCCCGGTCTACCATGTATTCACAATATATAAGGTTTACTCAATTTTGCAGAGTAATCTCATCAACTTCTCTGCCTCTAAATATCCCCAGTTATTTGCACTTTTCTGTCTGTCCTTTGCTTCCAAGTGATTTGCTGAAAATGAAGAGATAGATATATTTTGTGCTAGCAACCCAAGACCTTCTTGATAATGCGGAAACTTTATTTTAACCCTTTCTCATAATTCTGTGGATATTATCTTATTCCAGGGCTCCAAACAAAGGTATCCATCCTGCACAATTCTTACCCAAGGTCACAGGCTTAGTGCTCCAAGCTCTGCAGCAATCGCTCTGGAAATCTGTTTCTTTTTAGTAGGAGTTGTCTACATTTTTCTTTTCTTTCTTTTATTTGGAAGGAGGGGTTGTCTTACTCTGCCGTCCATAATGGCCTAGAATTCTCTACATAGTCCAAACTGGCTTAGAACTCATTGTGTAGCTTAGGCTGGCCTCACAGTCATGGCTTCTCTTGTTGCAGTCTCCTCAGTGTTGGGAGTGTAGATATGGGTCTAGCAGATCCTGCCTCAGCTCATTCTCTTCCTCCAGTGCATCATTTTCAATATCCCTAGGACTTCACAGGCTGGGCCTGGATGCAAAGAGTATTATTCTTGCTTCTCTCTGTGGTTCTTGACTCTGTGTCCTCTGCTCTTAGTCTGTCTAGTCTTATTCTGTCCCAGAGATATTGGCTTTGAGACTCTCCCAGCTTACCATGGGAACTGTGGGATGCAGTTCTCTGACCCTCTCACTCAGCAATCATTGAGTCCCCATTGTGAAAATTGAACACTTGCCTGAGTCAGGCATGTTGTTCTCTAGTGTATTAATGAACACCATTGTCAGGACAAATAGAAGCAGATCCTCACTACACCCTGAAGTATTACTTGTATAATTCCACAGGGAGACTGGGGGCAGCTAAATATCCATGTATGTGAGTTCATGAGGGTTCTTTCGAGGTATAATTGCCTATGAAAGTGAATTGTGCATAAGTGAGCTGCTCCTGGTATGTGATTTGCTTGCAAACTGGACTAGCTATGAGTAAAATTATAAAACTTCTCTTCCCTTTTCCAAACTGCCCCACTATCTGTCTCCATTGAATAGGTTCACACACTAACAGGCCTAAGCTTACCTTATCATCAAAGAACCAGGACTGGAAACCAGCCTCATCTGGCTATAAAGTCTGTCTCTTTTCTTTATCCCACGTGACTACAGGGACCCAACATTTCCCTTAGACACAATTTAACATGGCTGAGTTCCCTTGGATCCAACTTAATGTTCCAATCACAAATGATGTCTACTGTTACTATGGTTACCAAATAATACAGGTTAACATAACCAAGCTGTGAATTATTTCTTTTTTTATAACCTTGGCCCTCACTGTCAAGGTGATATTTAAGGTCCATTCTAATACTGGGACCCTAAGGTTTTTCAAGCATTTTTTTCCCCAAGCTAAATGTCTGTAGTTTAATGTATGCCTTTGATCAACGAACCCCATTCGTGATATAGCCTGTCTGTCTAGCCTGGAATTCACGGTGTGAACAGTGCAGATTTTAGGTCAGGAGTCAGGCGAATAACCTGAGGATAAACAGACCCCAGTGACTAAGTTCCCCCGGCCTTTGGGCTGACCAGTCATGAGAATGTGTGGATACTGGGTTTCCATCCTGCTTCAAGGGATCCCAAGGTAAAGCAGTAGATGGAATTTAATCACATGCTAACACCACCAGGCTTTTGATTCTTCTGTTCTAGTTTAGGTTTGTCCTTGGTTTATTGCTAGACTCCTTCCCCTTTAAAAAAAAAAAAAAACCCTCTCTCTTTTGGACAACTTTTGCCAGTGAGAACTCTACCTCTGGGAAACCTCCCCGCCTTTCTCTGCCTTTTAGTTCTTTGTGCCTGCCATTTACTTTCAAAACCAAGTTTGATTCCAGAGTCTTGATTAATCCTTTTTCTCCACCGCCCACCCAGCGCATGCATACCTCAGAGAAAAGAGAAAGAAACTTACCTTGTCCTGGCTTGCAAGAGAAATGCTTTGGCACCCAATACCCTGTCTCATCCAGCTCTCCCAGAAAAGGCGAAGTTGAGAGCTGTCTCCCATTACCGATTCCCCCGGGAGACTTAACCCGCTCAATCCCAATTTCCTCCAGGGACCCAGGAATTAGGGCGGGTGGGGGGGGCGGGGAAAGATATAAATCTTACCTAAAACCGTGAGCTTGGTGCCGGGACCGAAATACTGCTCATAGGAGCACGGAGGCGCGACCCCACACACAAACCCGCGGGGCTCAGCGAGGTATTCCCCAGTTTAGGGACAATCTCCCTGCATTCAGCCTCCCTCTCCCGGCGCGAAGGGCCTGAGAACCCTGGGCAAAGACGCCAGCAGCCCCAGAACTTGCCGCTGCAATTGCTAAGAAGCTCACACGGGAGGTTCAACCCAGGGCAAGGGCTGCACAACCCTGTGAACTCCAAGAGAAACCCAGCCAAGGGACCCGAGCCCACTGCAGCCATATCCCGCTGCCAACGCGCGCGTGGGGCCCCAGCTCACCTAAGGAGGCGAGTGCCTGGTCCAAAGTACTGGGTATCTTGGTTCACAGCCCCAGAAACCAACACAAAAACTGTACCAGCTTACCTAGCACCGACAGTCGGGTGCCTGCACCGAAGAACAAGGTGTTTTGACTCACAGCCTCTTAGCACAGGACAAAAACTAGCCCTGGCTATTTTTACCTGGGAGTCCCTTCAAGGAAATGCTCCCTCCCCTTCACGACTAGCTCCCAACTTACCGAGAACGGTCAGTCTGGTTCCTGAGCCAAAATATATCTTGTCTGTAGTCACAGCCTTCAGGCTCAGGACAAAAACTCAGTGCTGCCCGCTCGCTCCTGCTGTCCCAACCCCAAACCATGAGTGCTTTACTGTTCCCAGTATCCAATACAGAAATCCTTCTGCCCAGGCAGGTTAGCTCAGACCAAGAGGACACTGAATAGTCCTGCTCTGTCCCTCTTACTCCCACAGTACAGTTCAGCCCTCCTTACCCAGCACTGTCAGCTTTGAGCCTTCACCAAAGTATAGCTGCCCGGTGTTTGCACAGTCCTGGGGATGGTGGCACAAACCTCCTCTTCCCTGATACAGGGCCTTAGATAGTCAAAGGTCCACTCTGCTAAGGCTTTCTGCTCCAGGGGTCCTTGTGGGTGACTGTCCCACCTTCTCCCCTACCTGTGTGGCCTCTGTTTTCTTACCTAGGACCGTGAGTCGTGTCCCTGATCCGAAGAACTGTTCAGCATAGGAACACAGCAGAAAAGGGCTGCCACGAATTCTTCCTGCTTCCTCACCTTCCTCAGCATAGACCCGGGGTTACTCACATTCTCCATCTACCTCCAGAATGGGTAATGCAATCTTGACCTTGCATGAGGCCTATCTTAAGATCTCAAATTGAAGAAGAGATACAACCTTTGGCTTGGGAACGAATATCCATACAATTCACTCAGGGGTTAGCAAAGTGACTTTGAAATCTGAGGGCTACCTGCTGTGTCTGAGTAGCCTCCAATGAGAAAGGACTTGTACAGTCTTTCCAACAAAGGGTATATTTATTTACTCAATACTTTTTAATAAGTTCTCAATTTACCCTGCATGTACAGATACTTTGTTGATGGTAAGAGTCATGATTAGGGCTGAATGTGAACCCACTTCCCTTTCACACTCATGGGAAGCTTTCTAGGACAAGAAAATGCTTAGCTATTAGAAGACCTTGTAGGTCCACTCACACAGACTCCTCCTCACATGTTAAATGCATTTCTTGGACAGAGAGTTGGTGTTTTGGGGGTTAGAGCTTTTTGTAAAAGCACCTCTTCCAGTTGAATCATTGTGGCCCCCCCCAGTCCCCACAATGTTACACCATGATACAAAAAAGTTTCTTCCCTGCAGGTGCCCTACCCCAGTGCCTGGGCAGGGGCAGGGAGACCAGGTGGCAGAGAGGTTTGTCTGACTGAGAGGGGCTGGGAAAAATCTCAAGCTGGGTAAATCTTAGGAGGGGAGGAGCTTGGAGATGTTCTTGGGACTGATGGTGGTGTTGTTGATGCAGGGAGGGAGCCCCTGTTCTGAACATGTTCTCTCCCTCTCTGAGAGCATCTATGTCACTGGGTTTCCCCTCTGAGACACAGTGCCCACCTGCTTAGGCTGGCATTTATAGGAAGATAGGTGGGAGGAGTGAAGTGGTAAGGCTGCTAACAGGAGACTCCACAGAGTGGTTGATGCAACTTAGAACATAGAGACATGCGTCTCAGAAACGATCATCATTCCTATTGCTTACTGGACAATGTTCAGCTTTCTCATTTATTTAGTCCACAAGTCCTTAGTGGGTTACTCAAGTGTTAGATTCTATGCTGGTTGCAAGGAAATGAGTCCATTCTCAGAGAGGCTTGTGCTAATATGGTTTCTCAGCCTTGGTTTTGATTATTGCTGTCTCTGACTCTTTCTTGTTCCCAGGCAAATAGCTAAACTCCAAAGCATTCAGCCATGTTGTTTGTACTTTTTCTCCTGCCTCTGGTGAGCACAAGCACTCTCTGTTGTGCACAAAGTACATGTTTTTGAAGAATCTGTATGTTTGCATGCCCTCCTGATTATCTAACTGCCGAGTACAACTTTGTGGACAGTTCACTCAGCTATTTCAAAGTGCTGGCTTTTATTTCTGTTCTTTTTTGTTTCCCCTTGACTTAGTCCCTGTGTAGACAGATTGTTTTCTTGAAAACTGTGGTTTAGTTACCTCTGTTCTATGACTGGTCAGAATCAATGCATTACAGTGATGTGTTCAGTGAGTGAGTGATATGAATATACATGTAACCATGTCTGTCTGTAGCTGTATATGTATTTTTGCACAGATTAAACTCTGAACTCATATGTAAGCAAGAGGGAAGGCCTCAATGAAATGACTGTTTATAAAACCGGGTCACTTTCATTTCCCTCACCATTCACATGTTTATTAGAAAATTACCACAAAGTGTCTACCCCAAAGCAAATACCATTCAGCATTCCAGGGTACTATCAGAAATAACACCTTAGTTATGGGGGAAGCCATCAGTTACATGGGAAGTGTCAGATAAGAAACAGTTCCCATTGAGTATGATAAATATTCAAAGGAAGTATTTACAAGAAGCTAAACAATTGAGAATGTTTTTGATCTAGTCTTAGTAAGAAGGAAGGATTGGGCAAAAACCACTAAAGGCTCCAGGAAGACAATTAATCCAAGTCCTCAAAATGAAGTAAGGATTGCTAAGGGAAGAAGGGTATGTGTTGCTCCAACAGGAACAGGCAGGAGGAGAACATGCAGAATGGTATGACGAGGATGAGAGGAACAAAGCATGGGGGATTATGAAGTATGATGAATCATTGAGTATTTATGCCATCTTTTACTATTTTTTTTTTATTAACTTGAGTATTTCTTATATACATTTCAAGTGTTATTCCCTTTCCCGGTTTCCGGACAAACATCACCCTCCCCCCTCCCCTTCCTTATGGGTGTTCCCCTCCCAAACCTCCCCCCATTGCCACCCTCCCCGCATAGTCTAGTTCACTGGGGGTTCAGTCTTAGCAGGACCCAGGGCTTCCCCTTCCACTGGTGCTCTTACTAGGATATTCATTGCTACCTATGGGGACAGAGTCCAGGGTCAGTCCATGTATAGTCTTTAGGTAGTGGCTTAGTCCCTGGAAGCTCTGGTTGCTTGACATTGTTGTACTTTTGGGGTCTCGAGCACCTTCAAGCTCTTCCAGTTCTTTCTCTGATTCCTTCAACGGGGGACCTATTCTCAGTTCAGTGGTTTGCTGCTGGCATTCGCCTCTGTATTTGCTGTATTCTGGCTGTGTCTCTCAGGAGCGATCTACATCCGGCTCCTGTCGGTCTGCACTTCTTTGCTTCATCCATCTTGTCTAATTGGGTGGCTGTATATGTATGGGCCACCTGTGGGGCAGGCTCTGAATGGGTGTTCCTTCAGTCTCTGTTTTAATCTTTGCCTCTCCCTTCCCTGCCAAGGGTATTCTTTTTCCTCATTTAAAGAAGGAGTGAAGCATTCGCATTTTGATCATCCGTCTTGAGTTTCCTTTGTTCTAGGGATCTAGGGTAATTCAAGCATTTGGGCTAATAGCCACTTATCAATGAGTGCATACCATGTATGTCTTTCTGTGAGTGGGTTAGCTCACTCAGGATGATATTTTCCAGTTCCAACCATTTGCCTACGAATTTCATGAACTCGTTGTTTTTGATAGCTGAGTAATATTCCATTGTGTAGATGTACCACATTTTCTGTATCCATTCCTCTGTTGAAGGGCATCTGGGTTCTTTCCAGTTTCTGGCTATTATAAATAAGGCTGCGATGAACATAGTGGAGCACGTGTCTCTTTTATATGTTGAGGCATCTTTTGGGTATATGCCCAAGAGAGGTATGGCTGGATCCTCAGGCAGTTCAATGTCCAATTTTCTGAGGAACCTCCAGACTGATTTCCAGAATGGTTTTACCAGTCTGCAATCCCACCAACAATGGAGGAGTGTTCCTCTTTCTCCACATCCTCGCCAGCATCTGCTGTCACCTGAGTTTTTGATCTTAGCCATTCTCACTGGTGTGAGGTGAAATCTCAGGGTTGTTTTGATTTGCATTTCCCTTATGACTAAAGATGTTGAACATTTCTTTAGGTGTTTCTCAGCCATTCGGCATTCCTCAGCTGTGAATTCTTTGTTTAGCTCTGAACCCCATTTTTTAATAGGGTTATTTGTTTCCCTGCGGTCTAACTTCTTGAGTTCTTTGTATATTTTGGATATAAGGCCTCTATCTGTTATAGGATTGGTAAAGATCTTTTCCCAATCTGTTGGTTGCCGTTTTGTCCTAACCACAGTGTCCTTTGCCTTACAGAAGCTTTGCAGTTTTATTTATGCCATCTTAAGGATCGCAACTACTCCACAATGGCTGCAGCGAGATCAAGAGATATGCAGGCTTTCTAGATGTAGAAATAGGTCTTGCTCTTGCTTATAGGAAGCTCTAAGTTCTGTACAACTAGGCACGCTTGTGTGATATAGTTTACATCCCTCCATTTCACCGGGGTATAATTTAACAACGATTTGTACCTTAAGTGAAAGACACATCTTCCATTGGAATATAGTTTTCCAAGTCAGTGCATTGTCATGGGTAATCATCTAGGAAAGCTGCTTGGTGAATGAACACATGTGTTCAGTAAAAGGCCTAAAGGAAGATAGGTGACACACATGGAACCAAGCCTTGTTAGCCACAGGGGCATGACAAGTTGCAGGTGGATACATTTGTGTAATCTGTAGCTGCTGTCCCCCAGAGCACTCATCTTTTGTTTGTTTAGTTGGTTTGGTTTTGAAGTTAAGAGACTTCCTGTACTCAGGACCTCTGTCCTTCTCTCTTGAGAATTTTTAGTTTCTGTCACTACCTTCCAAACTTAATCATCATCTTTTTTTTTTTTTTTCCAGAGCAGGGGACCAAACCCAGGGCCTTGCGCTTGCTAGGCAAGCGCTCTATCACTGACCTAAATCCCCAACCCCAATCATCATCTGTTAATTTGAGGGTGGGGCCTTCACTTCTCTTACCCTGGATGGGCATCATTTTTCTTGAATATCTCTTCTTTTCTAATCATAAATTGATCAAGGAGTTTGGGGAGAGAAAAGAAATAAAGATATCTACACACACCAGAGAGAGTCAGGCCATTCTAGAACATGTTTTATTGGTTATGGTTACTAATTGTAAGTGTGCTAGGCACTCTCCAGGCCACAAGGATTTCAAACATACAAACACAAATATACATGACTAGGCAGACTTTGGGATCCACAAAGGAGAATAGGCTCTTCAGAAGCGCCAGTAGAAGAAAATCTGTATCAACACCACAATGGGTTGTAAGCTCTTGGATTCACCTTCAGGTCTGGCTTCAGGAACTCTTTCTTTTGACCTGCGGATGAGAAGCATTTTAGGTTTTCCAATGGCCATGCATAGTGGGGCTTGAAAGAATGTAGGAAGGCCCATTGTTCTGACAAATTATAGAGCTACTAAAACATCCCTTGGGCATTTTGAATTATCATAGCATGTCCTCTCTGTAGATCATTCACTAAAATTCTTTGAAATTTCTTCTTGTCCTTAATGGCATGGGAGCAGAGCTTTCTCTACTGCTTCCATCTAATCCTGGAAGAGCCCTTAAGCCCCTGGATGTAAGTGTCTTGTGTTCCATGTGTCACCTCCCCTGTAAGGTCCATCTGCTCGTTCCTTACCATAGTCATCACTACCAGCGTACTGACAAGCACAGCATACAGGGTGGCTTTTCCTATCAGGATCTCATAAAGGATGGTGGCAGACAAGACCCCTTGTTGATAGGATGCTGTTGACAAAAGGAGAGCAGGTAAGTACCGTTGGCCAGGTAGCTAGTTCTACAGTCAAGATCATGAGAGGTGAAGAAAGAGTTAACTCGCTTACCTGAGGTAATCCCACAATCTGAAAGAATAGAAAGAGAGAGAGGAAAATGGATGAGACACCTTTTTATTAAGAAGATTGAAAATTAAGTCATCCTAGGAGCTAGCATAGTTTGATAGGCCCAGATTACCCCTCCCCCCAGGAGGTCCCAGAAGCATCCCTCTTCTGTTGTACCAAGTGTTCTTAAAACCCATGGCATAGGCACCAAAGCTAATGATTCGGATACTGAGCTGCACAAGTGGCATAGACTGGAGATCTTACATGTAAGGCTGACAGAATGAGGATCTGGAGTGAGAATTATACACAGTTGTCTAGTTTATCTTCTTGGTAGGCTTTTTATCACTTTCCAGTGTATTTTCTGTATCCTGACTTCCTGGCTTTTCACCTGCATCTTTCCGTTTTTCTTTGGCACTACTGATGATCATTCTTCTTACCAGCTCCCCAAGGCCCCCTTACCTGCTCGGCCCCAGGCCTCCGCACTGATGTTCTGTGTGACAGGTTTGGGTGAGTCCTCTGACCAGTTGTCTTCCTCTGTAAGCCCATAGAACTGCACTTGGCAGCGGAAGTGGTTGCGAGGATTGTGCCAGAAGGGAGCAGAAACCCTCAGGCGGCTGCTCAGGCAGTAGGTGATGTTGTTGCTTTCCTTGTAGGCCTGAGGGTCTGTGCTGACCCCATTGCGGATCTCCTTCCCATTCACCCACCAGCTCAGCTCCACATGGTCAGGGAAGAAGCCCCTGGCCAAGCACACGAGGGTAGCCTTTTGTTTGTCTGCGATCTCTGCTTCTGATGGCTCAAACAAGGAGACCTTGGGTGGAGTCACCGTTTTCAGATCCTCTGAAAAATGAAGAGAACAGGAGATGTCTGAGAGCTGTCTGAACCAAGCTTGGATTTGTAAGAGAGGGCTGGAAATGGTCATTATAAAGTACAACTATGTTGTAGCAGGTTCTGCTTGTTTTTTGTCCTTGTCCAATTCTGTTTCTGGTCTCCCTTGGCATTCCCTCTTCTTTATAGATTGTTCTAAGTATATGCTTTGTTTACTCTCTCCCCACACTTTCCTATGGTGGAATGGTACCTTGGATTTTTCACTTTCTTGTAATGACTCATGTACTTGAACACTGATCACTGGTTAAAAAGAATACACCCAGTAGTTTTTAAGAAACCGGAATCTATGCATGGCTATTCGAAACAGAGGCTTTGAGTGATATTGAATTTTAAGACAAAGATGTCATAGTAATGTCATGATCCTAAGAACTAAGGTTTTTTTTCTCCTTATTATTATTTTTCTTTTTGGGGTAAAGTGGATATATCAATGTATTTAGGTCATTCTATATAGTATAAACTTTCGTTACCTAAAATAGACACTTTCCACACAACATCCAGAGACATCTCTGAGTTTCTGAATACTTGCTCAATGCAACCTCCTCCCCCACTGCACGCAACTTGCTTTGAGGTTCCAGCTTGTCTCTGGCTGTTAGCCTATCCGATGTTCCACATCCACTTCTACACTGAGATGTGAGAAAGCTGTGGTGGCTTGCATAGGAAAGCTGCAATCCCATGGAAGATAGTATTCATAGGTTGAACTTTTATTTTTTCAGTGCTCAACAAGTCTCCCTGGTGAGTTTCAGAATTCTAGTTCACAACCTAACATTGTATTCTTTAATGTAGTGAAAAATTCCTGTAAACAAATAATAAAGTACAAGGGTCATTTCAGAAGCAGGTCTCCACCAGAAAGGCCTGGATCCAGCCACATGCTTAGAAGACAGGACAGAAAAATACTCCTAGGATTATTGAAATGAATGACCCCTGCCCCAAGACACAATAGATGCAAAATCCACATATGTCCTCCAAGCCTCCTCCCTTGATGTAGAGTTCAATGGTCTTCCTCTTTGGCTCTGTTCTGACCTTAAAGTAAGGTTCTGGTGTACAAACAGGATAACATAAGATCTTTCTTCTTTGTCTGAAGTTGAGGACTTGTCCGGGAAATTGAGAAATGAGTTTGGAGAAAGACAAACAGTGGCTTGAAGGATAATCAATAATTGAAATAAATGTAGTCACATAATGTGACCTTTGAATCCTTTAAAAGAATTGGGAGAGAGAAAGGAGGAAGAAGGATGTAGAATCACTACTTATTTATGAAGTTCTCAAAAGTAAAAATCAAACAAAATCAATAATTTTAAACATAAAACAGTCCTTTCTATTTTTTTTTTGTGTGTCTTATAGAGTCTGGGATTGCCTGAAACATTCACACTTAAAAAAATATCACTCTATGCATTTTCCCCCTCTTTGAGCCCCAGGCCTTTGAAACCAGTGCTTAGTAGTTTCCTTTAATTTTCATGGCATGGATCCTGTCTACTAGACAATATCTATGGAAGCTACCAATCCTGGGAGGACCGAGGTGTTACATTCTTCCACCTTTTCTTGTATTTTCCAGACCTCATATCTTTCCTACCCACTCCCCATGCCTGTTAGCCTTTCTGCTTCCTCCCAAGTATGATATTGCTTATTTTAGGTTTTCATTAGCTTATTATTCCAAGACAGACCTGGAGTCTCAAGACCTTTATTTTCTCTTCATCATACATAATTTATTGCTAATATATCACTTTCTAGTTATAAGCTTTTTCATATCTAACCCTGAGATATCCACGGAGTATAATATACTCCAAAGTTCTGTAGGCAGCTACAGTTCCTGTAGTGCTATGACAGACTTATGCCATTGCTCAGGATTAGTGCCCAGGTCACTCTGATACCACCAAGACCTGATCCCCTCTGCCCTCCAGCCCTTTCTATCACACAAGGAAGACAGACATGTGTCCTCAGAAACCGATAGAGGCAGAAGATGAAGGAGGCAGCAGAAGTCTGCACAGGAGGTCAGTGTCAATATTTTAAATAAGACAGAGTTCTATGTACCAAACCAACCCAACAGTGCAGAAGGGGAAAGAGAATGGAAAGAGTGGAGATGAGGCTATAGAGAGAAAGCGAAGTAATGCATCCGCTCGGAAGGCACAGACGACAGTAGTCCAAAGAATAAAAACAAGAGAAAGAAGACTCAAAGCTCCGAAGCAAGGCTTTCCGAGACCACAAAGAGAAAACAAACCCAGAGAAGAGCAAGCTACCAGGCTTTGGGGAAGTAGAAGAGTAGAGGGTTCTAAATGGGAAGGGATGACTCTGTCTTATCTTATACCTAAGTTCCTTTCCCAGACCATGTTGATCCAACACAGGCATAACCCCTCCAGTCAGGAATGGAACCCCCATACCTGTCACAGTGAGCCGGGTGCCTGCTGCAAAGTAGAGGGGCGAATTATAGAAACACAGTTGCTGGTGGCCTTGGTAAAACCTACCCGCGGTCCCAAAGCTAGAGAGCTACTCTTAGCTCCCTGAGATCTGGATGACTGTCTCTCTGCCTGCAGGAAGAATTCCAGACTCCAGTAATGCCATGAGACAAGTGACAGGAGGGAGACTGGAGGAAAGGACTCAGAAGAAGCACATCTATGCAAACAGAAATGTCAGAAGGCAGGAGACTGCTCCTAGACTGCAGAGACTCAGGGGAAAAGAAACAGTTACTGATTCATCTCCTCGTAAGGGAGGCAGAGGCCCCCTTTAGAACCTAGCAAGAAAAGGAATAACTCAATCCCCCAGCCCCTTCTACCCAGCTCTGGGGATGCAGAAACCCTGAATCCAAGGGACGGTGCTCCCACCACTTTAGTCCCATAGCTTACCTAGAACAGAGAGCCGAGTCCCCTCTCCAAAATACTGGGCCTGGTTGTTACACAGTACAATACAAGGGTGGCAAACTCCCAAGGATCTGATGGGGCCCTTCCCTGAGGCAGGACTCTACACAGAATCCCCAGGGGTCCAGGCACATTCACCAGCCTTTCTTCCTCTTTGAACCACAGCCCAGGCTGCGTCTTTTTGTCTTTTCCTTGTCTGAGGAGTTCCCCACACCTCTAGGCTTACAACAAACCTTCCTGAGAAAGAAAATTTTTACATACCCAGGACAGACAGCTTGGTTCCATGGCCGAAAAACAATCTTTCATTGGAAACACAACATTAAAGCCTGATTGTAAAACTTCCTCCTGCTTTCTGTCCTTCCTCCCTGTGCCCACTGCCAGTTAGCTTCCCTCATTCCTGAGGAAGGTTTTATCCCCAGGGAGTAGGACAGACAGGTGTGCAGTATTAACTAATATAATTGGCAGTCCGTTTTCCTAATGATCTGTACATCCTCCTCCTCCTCCCCAAAGCCTGTTTTCTGCCTGTATGTGAGGGTCAAACAGCAGGACTATGAACAGTACACGAGGCTGACTCCTAGTTGAGCTTGCCGGCATTTAACAGGGTACCCAGGTTTCATATAACCAGCATGTAAAATATGGGAGATGGGCATTCAACCCCTCTCACATGCATGAGCAGAGGAATTTAGTTCTTTCTTATAGAAGTACCTTGCAACCTGGACACCTCAGAGAGAAATTTCATCTGGTACCCAGCCATTTGGCCCTAACTTACCTACGACAAGAAGCCGGCTTCCTTCACCAAAATAGAGCGCATTTCCAGAACACAGCCTCCCAGGTCCAATTCAAAACCCTTCACTCTCTGTGAGCCCTTCTCTTTTCTCTTTCCTACCCTCCACCCTAGGAGGACTCAGTCACAAACATTCAGTCTAACTTTGTGGATTCAACCTCCTTTGAATGTAGTCCCAGACATGAGATAGACTTCCTCAAGAAGGAACCATGAGCTGGATCCTTTCTCTTATTTCCTGGACAGTATTACACCTTTTATCCCACACCCAAAGACCCTCAGGCCTTACCTATTACCAAAAGCCTGGTCCCTGGGCCAAAGGTGTAGTCATAGTTTGCACATCAGAATACAGATACTCTCTAATATGGACACAGAGGACAGGCTTTGTCCAAAGACAGATTTGGAAATTTGCCTTAAAGATATCTTACCTACAACTGTCAGTCTCGTTCCTTTACCAAAGAAGACTTCTGTGTTTGCACAGTGCTATAGGGTGAGGAGGAAAATAATCTTAAGATGTGACGAGAAACTCATCCCAGCTAGTGTCGAGAGGACCCTAGGAGGAATAATAGCCTTGTGTGCATGACAAGTATTGCACAAAAGAACATTTTGATGTTAGACTTGTAGCAATGTAGAACATGGTAGATTCCATCCATTGGGACCTACATCCCCTTTTGTGAATAACATACCATATATATTCTCTCTCTGAAGGTCCACTGAAGTGAGGTAGCCCTTCAGAGAGCAGATTCCCAGAGAGATGTTGATATTCCTCTAGAGCTGAGATCTTTATGGCTTTTTTTTAAAGCTGTAGACCTGTTCATCTCTGTTTCACCTGTCCACTGATGGTGGTGGTCTGTTTTATGGAAGTTGGGAGAAGAGGCTCTTCCTGCATCTTCTGCCTCTAGGGCCACTAGGCCTCTCTTCTTATGCTTGTGATCATTCTGCGTAGGTTTCTGCTCTGGGACAGCCCCATTCTTCTCCACAATCTTGGCCTGGCAGGAAGCAGAGGTGAAGTAGAAGCATTTTGGATGTAAATGGATTTAGATTTGTGACCCAGAGGAAGAGTAGCAGACTGTGGGCCTTGGGACAGACAGAAAGGTTTTTGTAAAGGTTTCCCATAGAATTGAATCACCGTGCCCCCTGTCCCCACAATGTTACAGCTTTATACAAAAAGGACCCTCCCATAGGTCTACCCCTTGAGGGCTGGAAGAAACCACCAGAGAAGCTGCTCCTCTGAGGGGAGTCAAAGATAAGGAAGATGACATCGCCACCATTGTGCAAGGTGGTGATAAGAAGTGAGCTAATGCAGGGGTTTCCTCCTTAACCCCTGTTCTTACTTTGAATGTTCTTTGTTCTTGGAGCCTGATGTCATTGAAATGCTGTTTGCTGAAGGGGCTGAATTTCCTCTGGTATCCGCCCTTCTCAAGTTTTTGTCCTATAAGGGATTTACCCTATGAAGAAGTTACAGCCCCCAATCTAGCCTGGCTTTGCCCTTGCCCTAAGGCTCGGTGTAACTCAGAGGTTATATTTTTTCCCATGACCAAGACTCTGTGGTACTGAGATCCTCTCTGTGTGACAGACTTGAGCCTTATTAAGGGGCTAACTAGGTTCTGGACTTCTTGGAATGATGGTGAAGAGTGCAGTACATTTCTAACAATGGCTATGAAATGAGATGACTTGATCACATACGTTACGATGTTATTACCCATCCTGCTAGGCAAAGGGAGTTAAGGACAAGTCCCTGTGGAGGCTGGGTACTCACACAGTTTGGAAATCAATCTAATATAAATTGCATGGTCATGCGATCATAGCTACATGGTAGTCTTCTCTGAAGACATTTCAATATATTAGTAGGTATTTCAGTTTTCCTGTTTAAGATGAATCTGGTTGGGTGTGGAGGCACAGTCACACATCTTAGTTCTATGGAGGCAGAAGCAGGACGATCTGTGATTTTGAGCCTAGTATGATCTGTAGATGAATTTCAGACCAACTAGGGCTGTACATTGGTACTTAGTCTCAAAAACAGTCTTATTCCGAAATTCACCCTGCCTTTGCATGCTTTGGGTATCTCTCCCCTTAGTGATGCTTCCTACAACTGCCTGTCAGTGGCGACTTAAGACCCAGATGATGAAAAGACAGACTTGACTATGTAATTTTGCCACATTAGAAAGAAAGAAAGGAAGAGAGAAAGGAAGAGAAAAAATAGAATCAAAAGCTAATTGAAAACCTGGAAAAAGTATTTTCAATTCTCACCATCAGGGCTAGTAATCAATAAGAAGATAATTCAATAGCTCAAAAAAAAAAAACCCAAAAAACCAAAACCAAAAACAAACAAACAAACAAACAAAAAACCAGAGAGAGGCAAATAGCAGATGTTTCAGAGAAAAAGAAATCAAAATGGTGCTTAAGTGTAGGGAAAAGTTTTCACAATGATTAAAAAAAAAAAAAAAGGAAAATGTCATTGAAATCATGCCTATCAGCAATTTGAGAAAACCGGGTTATTACAGACTGTTTTCCTGGGGACCCTGCAGAGAAATACTTTAGTATATTTGTTGCTAACAGGAATGCAAAAACAATAAAACAACCTTTATAGAAAATAACTAGAAAACAGCTATGAAGCTATAAATGCACTTTTGTTTTTATCCAGAAACTCGACCCAAGGGAATTTACTTTGTAGGTAGGGTTGCATACAAATGAAACTAGCAATTGGGAGGCTGAGGCAGGAGAACTGTTAGGAATTCACGGCCAGCCTGGTTTATACAGTAAGACTCTCTTTCTAAAAGTTCAAAAAGCTGAAGAATGAAAAATGTTTAAATGAGCGTGCAATCCTTGTGTCATGTCAGTGACTCACACATGTTTAACTGGAAAAAAGCCAACTGCAGAGCTGCTTAGATGTAAGCTACCTTTTGTTTAACAAATGAGACAGCGCACAAGAATTAAGTAATGAGTATCCTCATAGAGAAACAATGGGCAGAGGGCTGACCCTGTAGCTTATTGATAGGCTGAATGCATGAAATGATGGAGAATGTGGGTTTGATTTCTCAGAATTGCAAAACAAGATGAAAAAGAAATTCTGGTAAAAAAGTAAGATGATCTATTGAAAGCAACTGCCCATCACAGACAGGAGCGCACAGGACCATTTCTCACTAATGATTTAATGGCGCACAAGACCACTTTTCATCGATGATTTAATGGCGAGATTTCAACTTTGTAGCTATACACCTCTATTATGTGTTCTAAATAAAATTTAAAAATCAATAAAAAGGGAAGGAAAATCAATAAAATGTCATTTTCTATAAAATATATGAAAAAGTTCTGCTAGAAGGAACTTAGTTTTTTTTTCCCCATCTTTATTAACTTGAGTATTTCTTATTTACATTTCGATTGTTATTCCCCTTCCTGGTTTCATGGCCAACATCCTACTAACCCCTCCCCCTTCCCTTCTGTATGGCTGTTCCCCTCCCCATCCTTCCCCCATTACCACCTTCCCCCCCAACAATCATGTTCACTGGGGGTTCAGTCTTGGCAGGACCAAGGGCTTCCCCTTCCACTGGTGCTCTTACTAGGATATTCATTGCTACCTATGAGGTCAGAGTCCAGGGTCAGTCCATGTATAGTCTTTGGGTAGTGGCTTAGTCCCTGGAAGCTCTGGTTGGTTGGCATTGTTGTTCATATGGGGTCTCAAGCCCCTTCAAGCTCTTTCAGTCCTTTCTAAGATTCCTTCAACGGGGGTCCTGTTCTCAGTTCAGTGGTTTGCTGCTGCCGTTCGCCTATGTATTTCCTGTATTCTGGCTGTGTCTCTCAGGAGAGATCTATATCCGGTTCCTGTACATCAGCCTGCACTTCTTTGCTTCATCCATCTTATCTACTTTGGTGGCTGTATATGTATGGGCCACATGTGGGGTAGACTCTGAGTGGGTGTTCCTTCTGCCTCTGTTCTAAACTTTGCCTCCCTATTCCCTGCCAAGGGTATTCTTGTTCCCCCTTTAAAGAAGGTGTGAAGTGTTCGAATTTTGGTCATCCTTCTTGAGTTTCATGTGTTCTGTGCATCTAGGGTAATTCAAGTATTTGGGCTAATAGCCACTTATCAATGAGTGCATATCATGTGTGTTTTTCTGTGATTGGGTTACCTCACTCAGGATGACATTTTCCAGTTCCATCCATTTGCCTATGAATTTCATACAGTCATTGTTTTTGATAGCCGAGTAATATTCCATTGCGTAGATGTACCACATTTTCTGTATCCATTCCTCTGTTGAAGGGCTTCTGGGTTCTTTCCAGCTTCTGGCTATTATAAATAAGGCTGCGATGAACATAGTGGAGCACGTGTCTTTGTTATATGTTGGGGCATCTTTTGGGTATATGCCCAAGAGAGGTATAGCTGGATCCTCAGGTAGTTCAATGTCCACTTTTCTGAGGAACCTCCAGACTGATTTCCAGAATGGTTGTATCAGTCTGCAATCTCACCAACAATGGAGGAGTGAGCAACTTAGTTTTAAGTCACTACTTTTTCCAAAGATTGGTTTATGTAAGGAGTTGTTTTAAGATCCAGTGTTTGCTCAGAGAGGCCCAGTTCTGTAGGGAGCTTGTCAAAATTCTGATCTTTAAATTGTTTTTCCTGAGCTTTGGAATCAAAATCTCTAGGACTGGGTTTGTTAACAGTATTAAACAAATAACCAGAAGGGGTTCTTAGGTATGCTTTGTTACAGTGGGAAGCCTGGAACCCACTCCTCATCCCTAGGCAAACAGGAAGTTGTAAGACTTGGATAAGACCACAGTGCTAGCTACTGGTGCTCTGAACTGGGCAGAGACTGTCTCAGCAATAGTGGCAGATCTTACCATTGTACTGTAAGCCTGGGTAAGAAGGCCAACCATTTTTAACCTTTTTGAAGGTGGCAAAGTCTATTCTTTTTTTCTTTTTTCCATTGAGCTGTACATTTTATTTTATTATGTTTTTCTCACCTTTTGACATCTCACTTAATCCCTCTCCCTAACAAAGACTGACTTGCTAAGCCAGAGTTTCCTTTTAATCATGTAGGTGAGTACTTGGATTTCATCTGACCTTGAAAAAAAATAGTACCGTTTTTCTTGGTGTCATTGTATCTCATGGGGTTTTTCCAGTTTGCTCATCTGGACATTGAGACTAAATGTAAAGATGGTAGCAACTCAAAACATTTAAAATTTCAATTTATTTATTCATTTCCTGGTTCGTTCATATTCTCTCTCTCTCTCTCTCTCTCTCTCTCTCTCTCTCTCTCTCTCCCTCTCCCCCTTCTTTTTTAAAAATTAACCTGTACAAACAACATAGATTATTTGGGCAAAAATCAATCAGGTTGTAGCCATTCACAGATGTGCACAGTAGGGGGCAGCCTTTCCTTATTTAATTTATCATTTTTTAAAAAATATAAATAGATTTGTTTCTTTTCTTCCTTTCATCTTTATCTTTCTTTCTCCTCCCTCCCTCTCCCCTTCCTTCCTTCATTTCTTCCTTCCTTCCTGTCTTTCTAATACCGCGACTGCAGTTTCCCCGCTCTTCCCTTCCCTGAGTCCTATCCCACAATTCTCCTTTGATTGCCCCCACTCCCATCCACTCCTCCTGTTTTACAATTCAGAAAAACCTTCCATGGATGTCAATCCACTATGCTATATAAAATTGCAGTAAGTCTAGGCAAACACGGTAGGAGAAAAGAGTCCCTAACGGAGGCAAAGAGTCAGAGATAGCCCCTGCTCCCACTGTTAGGAGTCTCACAAGACCAAGATACACAACTATAGCATATATGAAAAGGGCCTAGGTCAGTCCAATGCAGGCCTCCTTGTTATCAGTTCAGTCTTTGTGAACTCCCTCGTTGGCTGATGCTGTGGATTTTCTTGTGGTATTCTTGATCCCTCTATCTCCTACTGTCTTGTGGTGTTCTTGATCCCTCTAGCTCCTACTGTCTTGTGGTGTTCTTGATCCTTCTTCCTCCCCTCTTCTGCAGGATTTCCAGAGCTCTGCCCTATATTTTTGGCTATGGGTCTCTGCATCTGTTTCCATCAGTTGCTGAGTGCAGCCTTCTGATGACAACTGGGCTAGGTTCTGAACTTGAGAATAGCAGAGTATAATTAGGCATCATTTTCTATTCCAAGTCTCTTGACTATGACCCTCTGGGTCCTGGCCCTCCAGGCAGTATCAGGGGTGGGCTTCCTCTGGCCACTTCCACAATTTCTGCTTTACCTTTACCCCAGGACATTTTGCAGGTAGGACAAACTTCACCCAAATAGCATTTGTGCAAGAACAATTTGGGGGAATTTTAAAATAGTAATGGGTTTCTTTCAACCCATCATACTCTGGTTGGTGTCTCAGTTAAGGAACTAAAACAGGAACCTGAAGAGAGGGGCACTCGAGCGGCAGTTCACATGTGGTCCAGACACTGTGTGGACCTGAAGGGACCCGGTCAAAAGTTGTCTGTACCCAAATCCCATGGGAGGGAGAGCTAAACCTACAGAGGGGCTGACACGCCTGGGAAGCCAGAAGAGACTACACTCTGCCTACATTTCTGACTCCAGAGGAAAACACCTAATGCCATCTGGGACCACAGTGCACGGGGTACCCAGGAAAAGGCAGTGCAGGCCCTGCTGGTTGCTACCCTCATGGAGAGCTCAAAAGCAGCCCCCCACAAGCAACTTCAGCTGCGGGACCAGAGGTAAGACCAACTTTTCTGCTCCAAGTGACATGCCTGGTGGACTCAGGACACAGGCCCACAGGAAAAGCTGAAGACCAGTTGACAGGAAAGACTACACGTCTGAAAGCAGAAAACTCTGTTCCCATAACTGGGTGAAAGAAAACAGGAAAACAGGTCTACAGCACTTCTGACACACAGGCCTATAGGACAGTCTAGCCACAGTCAGAAATAGCAGAACAAGGTAACACCAGAGAAAACCTGATGGTGAGAGGCAAGTGCAGGAACCCAAGCAACAGAAACCAAGACTACATGGCATCATCGGAGCCCAATTCTCCCACGAAAGCAAACACTGAATATCCAAACACACCAGAAAAGCAAGGTCTAGATTTGAAATCACATTTGATTAGGATGATGGAGGACTTAAAGAAAGACATAAAGAATTCCCTTAGAGAAACTCAGGAAAACATAAATAAACAAGTAGAAGCCTATAGAGAGGAATCACAAAAATCCCTGAAAGAATTCCAGGAAAACACAATCAAACAGTTGAAGGAATTAAAAATGGAAATAGAAGGAATAAAGAAAGCACAAAGGGAAACAACCCTGGATATAGAAAACCAAAGGAAGAGACAAGGAGCCATAGATACAAGCATCACCAACAGAATACAAGAGATAGAAGAGAGAATCTCAGGAGCAGAATCCATAGAAATCATCAAAACAACGGTCAAAGATAATGTAAAATGGAAAAAGCTACTGGTCCAAAACATACAGGAAACTCAGGACACAATGAGAAGATCAAACCTAAGGATAATAGGTATAGAAGAGAGTGAAGACTCCCAACTCAAAGGACCAGTAAATATCTTCGACAAAATCATAGAAGAAAACTTCCCTAACCTAAAGAAAGAGATGCCCATGAACATACAAGAAGCCTACAGAACTCCAAATAGATTGGACCAGAAAAGAAACTCCTCCTGTCACATAATAGTCAAAACACCAAATGCACAAAACAAAGAAAGAATATTAAAAGCAGTAAGGGGAAAAGGTCAAGTAACATAATGGCAGACCTATCAGAATCACACCAGACTTCTAACCAGAGAGTATGAAAGCCAGAGGATCCTGGACAGAAGTCATACAGACCCTAAAAGAACACAAATGCCAGCCCAGGTTACTGTATCCTGCAAAACTCTCAATTAACATAAATGGAGAAACCAAGATATTCCATGACAAAACCAAATTTACACAATATCTTTCTATAAATCCAGCTCTACAAAGGTTAATAAACGGTAAAGCCCAATATAAGGAGGCAAGCTACACCCTAGAAAAAGCAAGAAACTAATCGTCTCGGCAACAAAACAAAGAGAAGAAAAGCACATAAACATAATCTCACATCCAAATATGAATATAACAGGAAGCAATAATCACTATTCCTTAATATCTCTCGACATCAATGGTCTCAACTCCCCAATAAAAAGACATAGATTAACAAACTGGATACGCAATGAGGACCCTGCATTCTGCTGCCTACAGGAAACACACCTCAGAGACAAACAGACACTACCTCAGAGTGAAAGGCTGGAAAACAAATTTCCACGCAAATGGTCTGAAGAAGCAAGCTGGGGTAGCCATTCTAATATCAAATAAAAATGATTTTCAACTAAAAGTCATCAAAAAAGATAAGGAAGGACACTTCATATTCATCAAAGGAAAAATCCACCAAGATGAACGCTCAATCCTAAATATCTATGCTACAAATACAAGGGCACCTACATACGTAAAAGAAACCTTACTAAAGCTCAAAGCACACACTGCACCTCACACAATAATAGTAGGAGATTTCAACACCCCACTCTCATCAATGGACAGATCATGGAAACAGAAATTAAACAGAGACATAGACAGACTAAGAGAAGTCATGAACCAAATGGACTTAAGAGATATTTATAGAACATTCTATCTTAAAACAAAAGGATATACCTTCTTCTCACCACCTCATGGTACTTTCTCCAAAATTGACCATATAATTGGTCATAAAACAGGTCTCAACAGATACAGAAAGATAGAAATAATCCTATGCATCCTATCAGACCACCACGGGCTAAAGCTGGTCTTCAATAACAATAAGGGAAGAATGCCCACATATACATGGAAGTTGAACAATGCTCTACTCAACGATAACCTGGTCAAGGAAGAAATAAAGAAAGAAATTAAAGACTTCTTAGAATTTAATGAAAATGAAGGTACAACTTACCCAAACTTATGGGACACAATGAAAGCTGTGCTAAGAGGAAAACTCATAGCTCTGAATGCCTGCAGAAAGAAACAGGAGAGAGCATATATCGGCAGCTTGACAGCACACCTAAAAGAACTAGAACAAAAAGAAGCAAATACACCCAGGAGGAGTAGAAGGCAGGAAATAATCAAACTCAGAGCTGAAATCAACCAAATAGAAACAAAAAGGACCATAGAAAGAATCAACAGAACCCAAAGTTGGTTCTTTGAGAAAATCAACAAGATAGATAAACCCTTAGCCAGACTAACCAGAGGACACAGAGAGTGTGTCCAAATTAACAAAATCAGAAATGAAAAGGGAGACATAACTACAGATTCAGAGGAAATTCAAAAAATCATCAGATCCTACTACAAAAGACTATATTCAACAAAACTTGAAAATCTGCAGGAAATGGACAATTTCCTAGACAGATACCAGGTACCGAAGTTAAATCAGGAACAGATAAATCATTTATACAACCCCATAACTCCTAAAGAAATAGAAGCAGTCATTAAAGGTTTCCCAACCAAAAAGAGCCCAGGTCCAGACGGGTTTAGTGCAGAATTCTATCAGACCTTCATGGAAGGCCTCATATCAATACTATCCAAACTATTCCAGAAAATTGAAACAGTTTGAGCGCTACCAAATTCCTTCTATGAAGCTACAATTACTCTTATACCTAAACCACGAAAAGATCCAACAAAGAAAGAGAACTTCAGACCAATTTCCCGTATGAATATCGACACAAAAATACTCAATAAAATTCTGGCAAACCGAATCCAAGAGCACATCAAAACAATCATCTACCATGATCAAGTAGGCTTCATCCCAGGCATGCAGGGATGGTTTAACATACGGAAAACCATCACAGCAATCTAATATATAAACAAACTGAAAGAAGAAAACCACATGATCATCTCATTAAATGCTGAGAAAGCATTTTTATAAATTTCAACACCCGTTCATGATAAAAGTCCTGAGAATGAGCATGGGCCTTCTCAGGCATATGTCCCCTCTTCAGAACTAAGTATTTTTTCCAGTATCCTCCATGGAGATGACTTAGGGATCATAATTCCCTAAAATCTGACTTTATCATGGAAAAAAGTTCTTTTTCCTTTGTTTACACCTAGTCATTTTTGTGCGTATGATAGCCTGGGCTTGCATCTGTGGTCTTTCATAACTTGTACAAGGTAGGTCCAAACCCTACTTTTTTTTATAGTCTCTATTGAAAAAAATCAGCCATTATTCTGAGACATCTGCATTTGTATGTGTGAAGTGAACAAGCCAGTTCAGTCAGTCAACAGGGTTTCAAGGATGGAGTGAGGATTGAAAAGAAAAAAGATGATTAGACAACATTGTAGCATGATTCCAGCCAGTGCTGAAGTTGAAGGAGGTTTATTTTTTCCCACTCTGCTTTTATATCAATCTAGGTACATTCAAAGAATACATACTGTCAGTTCTCAGAACAAAGACAAAGTGATCAAGCAAGGCAAGGAACAAAGAGATCATACCATGTAGTAATCAAACGAAGTAATAATCAAAGTCCTTGGAATCACTGCTTCTAGGGGCTTATCAGGTTTACCAAGACAAAGGGAAGTCACACATTCCCTGGCTGTGTTTACTTTGATCCTTGCATTAGCCCAAATATGAATATTCTTATCTAAGTCTACTTCCTTGAGCCCAGGTACTTGCCAATAATATTATTTATTTATTTATTTTCATTTTTTATTAGATATTTTTCATTTACATTTCAAATGTTATTCCCTTTCCCAGTTTGCTGTGGATAAGCCCTCTATCCCATCCCCCTCTTCTTCTTCTTCTATAAGGGTGTTCCCCTACCAAACCACCTTGCTTCTGCCCCCCAACATTCTCCTATATTGGGAGGTCCAGCCTTGGCAGGACCAAGGGCTTCTCCTTCCATTGGTGCCCAACAAGGCCATCCTCTGCTATATATGCAGCTGGAGCCATGGGTCAGTCCATGTATAGTCTTTGGGTAGTGGTTTAGTCCCTGGGAGGCCTGGTTGGTTGGCATTGTTGTTTTTATGCAGTTGCAAGCTCCTTCAGCTCCCTCAATCCTTTTTCTAATTCCTCGAACTGGGATCCCATTCTCAGTTCAATGGCTTGCTGCTACCATTTGCCTCTGTATTTGATATCAGGCTCCTGTCAGCATGCACTTCTTAGCTTCATCAGTGTTTTGGTGGCTGTATATATATGGGCTGTGTACCCATGTGGGGCAGGCTCTGAATGGCCGTTCTTTCAGTCTCTGCTCTAAACATTGCCTCCATATTTCCTCCTATGAATATTTTTGTTCTCCTCTTTAAGAAGGACTGAAGCATCCGTGTTTTGATTGTCCTTCTTGAGCTTCATGTGGTCTGTGGATTGTATTTTGGGTAATTCGAGCTTTTGGGCTAATATCCACTTATCAGTGATTGCATACCATGTGTGTTTTTCTGTGATTGGGTTAGCTCACTCAGGATGATATTTTCCAGTTCCAACCATTTGCCTATGAATTTCATGAAGTCGTTGTTTTTGATAGCTGAGTAATATTCCATTGTGTAGATGTACCACATTTTCTGTATCCATTCCTCTGTTGAAGGGCATCTGGGTTCTTTCCAGCTTCTGGCTATTATAAATAAGGCTGCGATGAACATAGTGGAGCATGTGTCTTTGTTGTATGTTGGGGCATCTTTTGGGTATATGCCCAGGAGAAGTGTATCTGGGTTCTCAGGGAGTAGAATGTCCAATTTTTTGAGAAACTTCCAGACTAATTTCCAGAGAGATTGTACCAGTTTGCAATCCCACCAACAATGGAGGAGTGTTCCTTTTTCTCCACATCCTTGCCAGCATCTGTTGTCATCTGAGTTTTTTATCTTAGCCATTCTGACTGGTGTGAGGTAGGATCTCAGGGTTGTTTCGATTTGCATTTCCCTGATGTCTAAGGATGTTTAACCTTTCTTTAGGTACTTCTCAGCCATTTGATATTCCTCAGCTGAGGATTCTTTGTTTAGCTCTGTACCCCATTTTTTAATAGTGTTATTTGGCTCTCTGGAGTCTAACTTCTTGAGTTCTTTGTATATTTTTGATATTAGCCCTCTATCAGTTGTAGGATTGGTAAAGATATTTTCTCAATCTATTGGTTGCCATTTTGTCCTAATGACATTGTCCTTTGTCTTACAGAAATTTATATAAGCTGCACAAAAAGCTTTCCACGGTGAAGTGGGAATTTTTTGTTATTGTGTCACATAGTGCAGACTCATGTGGTGTTTTGCTGATGCAAGACCCATGTGAGGACAAGTGATGTTTGGAGAGAGTATAAGTGAGAATCAACAGACAGTGATGGGGCACTTGCATAGGTAGCTGTGCAACTCTTTGTTGGTGTCCTGTCTTCACTGATCTTCACTTTATTGACAGTGGCATGACAGAGAACTCCTGGTGTTCTGCTTGGTCCTGGTAACTCCTGTTGACCATGCCGATTTGGTGAAGGCCTCGTGATTTCTGCTGTGTTGTACCACTGTTGCTTATTTATGTTTGGTGACATTTTTCAACTGGACTGTTGGTATCCTGACACTACTGAACTGGACTGCTGGTATCCTGACAAACGGAGGTTGGAATCATCCCAAAGAGCTACTAAACAAGATCACATACCCTTGTCCAATTTACCATCTTTTCTCCCTTACCTTTGGACAGTGGGATAGACCAGAGGTGGGGGTCCAAGCATTTGAGAACCCTTATTAAAATAGGTTTTGAAAAATCTAAGCCTACATATGCGAGTTGATCATTCTCCTTTATAGCTTTCAATATCCTTTCTTTATTCTGTACATTTAGTGTTTTGACAATTATATGATATGGGAGCTTCTTTCCTAGTCTTGTCTATGTGTTATTTTGTATACCCAATGGTCCTTCATAGGCATCCCTTGCTTGTACATGGAAACTTTCCTTTTAGGATTTTGTTAAAAAATATTCTGTGCCATTGAAATGGGTTTTCTTCTTTACCAATTTTATTTGTAGGTTTAATCCTTTAATTGACATTTTTGCATGCTTTTTCCTTGGATTTTTATAGATCTGACATTTTCTGTGACTGAGTGATTCAATTCCTCTACCTTGTTTTCAATACCCAAGAGTCTCTCTACCACTTGATCTGATTTATCCATGGGATTTTCCTCTGAATTTATTAAAATTTTCTTTCTTTTTTTCTAATGATTTTTTCTTTTATTGAAAAAATAGTTATTTTTCTCACATAATATATCCTATTCATGTTTTTCTTTCTCTTTATTTCTCCTGGATCCTCTCCACATCTTCTCATATCTCCTCAACTCTCACTAGAACAAAAAACCAAGTTTTTATTGTATAAAAATAAAATAAAGTATAATAAGATAAGAGAAAACAAATACCAACATATTGGACAAAACAAACAGAAGTAAAAGAGCCCAAGAAGAGGCACACACACACACACACACACACAAAATCAAAAAATCCAAAAAAAACCCAAAAAACAAAACAAAGAAACACTAGAGACCCACTCATTTCTGCACTCAGCAATCCTAATACCCAAACCTCATAAAGACTCAATAGGAAAAAGAATTACAGAGCAATTATTCTTATGAAGGCAGATGCAAAATTTCTTAATAAAATACTTGCACATGAAATCCAAGAACACATCAAAAAGACCATCTGCCGACCCCCGTCGAAGGAATCTTAGAAACGACTGAAAGCTTGAAGGGGCTTGAGACACTATATGAACAACAATGCCAACCAACCAGAGCTTCCAGGGACTAAGCCACTACCCAAGGGACTATACATGGACTAACCCTGGGCTCCAATGTCATAGGTAGCAATGAATAGCCTAGTAAGAGCACGAGTGGAAGGGGAAGCCTTTGTTCCTGACAAGACTGAACCCCCCAGTGAACTTGATTGTTGGGGGGAAGTCGGCAATGGGGGGAGGATGGGGAGGGGAACACCCATAGAGAGGGGGAGGGGAGGAGCTAGGGGATGTTGGCCCTGGAAACCGGGAAGGGGAATAACAATTGAAATGTAAATAAGAAATACTCAAGTTAATAAAGATGAAAAGAAAAAAAAAGACCATTTGCCAAGGTCAAGTAGGCTTCCTCTCAGAGCTACAGGGATAGTTCAATATATGAACATCAGTAAATGTAATACACTATATAAACAAATTTAAAAAAATCACATGATCATCTCATTAAATGTAGAAAGGAGCTTGAACTGAATCCAACACTTCTTCATGATAAAAGTCCTGGGAGGTATTAGGGATAAAAGATACAAACCTAAAGGCGGTTCACAGCAAGCTCACAGCCAACATCAACTCAAGTGAAGAGAAACTCAAAGCAATTCTACTGAAATCAGGAACATGCCAGGTTTCCACTCTATACCTAGTCTATATAGTACTTGAAATCTTAGTAATTGAAGTACTCGAAGTATTATAGCACTTGAAATAATAAGACAAGTGAATTATATTATATTATATAATTAATTACATATAATAATATAATACATTATAATCAAGGTGATACAAGTAGAAAAGGAAGAAGTAAAATTATCTTTACTTGTAGATATTATTCTATACAAAGTAACCAAAGTATTCCACCAGGAAACTCCTGCAGCTGAAACACACTTTCAGCAAAATAGCTAGATTCAAAAAACAAAATTGAGCCATACTATATACAAACGAGAAACAGACTGTGGAAGGACTGAAAGAATCAGATGTTGTAGATGATGAGAAGGAAACAATGTATTATGTGTTGTCTTGGGCAGCCATCCTATACCATCAGGTTCTGGAAGGTAACCAAGAATAATGGCAGTAGACTGTAATCTTTGGAGGTATATGGGACATTAGTGTGGACAACAATTTCCAAAAAAAAAAAAAAAGCCATTCCTGACATTGGGCTTTTCACTTTGTTAGTTTGTCATTATTTTGTAGAATCATTGAAGGAATATTGGCATTAACTCTTCTTTGAAAGGTTTTGTGTTAAAACTGTCTGGCCATGACTTATTTTTTTTGGCAAGGATACTTTTAATTACTGCTTCCATTTTATAGGTGCTAAAGGTTTGTTCAAATTGCTTACTTGATTTTGATTTAAGTTTAGTTAGTGGTATAGATAAAGACAATTATGCATTTTTTTGTTGAGCTTTTCCAGTTTGGTGGAGTACAGATTTTAAAATTATGTTCTTATAATTCTCTGAGTTTTCTTTGTGTCTGTTTGCATGTCCCGAAAATATTTATAATTCTGTTAATTTGAATATTTTGATATTCTCTCCACCTTTTAGTCAATTTGGATAAGGGTTTATAAATCTTTTTTTTATCACTGTATATAATTTATTATATATAATAATGTATAATTATTACATACTATATACTGTAGATAATATATAGCACATGTGATATATAAGTATATAAGTATATATTATCCAATATAAATATATTAGGCATTATATATTATATTTATAACATTATATAATACATTAATATATAAGTATTACTATTTTATATTATATTAATATATTAATTGTTGCTATTATATAGGTTAATGGTTAATATTAGCAGTAGTATATTAATCTATAATTAATGTATGATGTATTATATGTGTCATATTATTAATGTATTATATATTATATGTGTGATATATAGAAGGCAGAAAATTAGCAAAATTAGACTTTTTTTTTATAGGTATTTTTTCAGAATGAGAAAGATATTTTAAAAGGCAGAAGGAACCACCATCGTGTAAGGGAAAGTGATCTAAAGCCGTAGGTATGGAATTTGTCATTGATAAGGAAGGCTAATGAAAAAGGGAAATGCTTTTGGATGAGATGAGTTTTATATGGCAAAGTAAGACTTTGTGTTAAAAGATTATTTAAAATGAAAATATATTATGAATTATATATATGAATTATAATATAATATAATGTAAATTAGAGGTTTTGTGTGTGGCAGAAAAGGTTATGAGAGTTAGGGTGTGAATAAAGAAAGGTCACACAAAATAATATGATATTGAAGATTATTGAATTTGCTAAATAGAAATCTAGCACTCCACATATAAACCAGCGAGGCTGTGGCAGCACTCACAGGTTCAAGTTAGATGGGGTCCTGCTGTTGAGAGGGGGGACTTTGCTCCATATTGCTTTGTTTGGGCATTTTATTTTATTCTTACTGGTATTTTGCATGTATATTACAGTTTCCAATTTTGTGTTTTTATAGTGTTTTTGTTTGTGAATTTCTTTTTTTTCTCGATCTTTATTAAATTGGGTATTTCTTATTGACATTTCAATTGTTGTTACCTTTCCGGGTTTCCAGGTGAACATCCCCCTAACCCCTCCCCCTCCCCTTCTTTTTTTTTTAATTTAGAGAATACTTTATTAGTTTTTGTAATCAAACCCACGTAGATAAGACCTTACATATTTAATACAGTGTGTTACCCCTGTACAAATGGAAAAAACTTAAGTTCAACATTTCTAGACCAATATGGCTGTTAATTTCTGTACAGTGCCAACTCAACACAGTAAACGGGGATACTTTCTTCCAAAGTTGACAGCACAGCTAAAGTTTCAAAAAATTCAAATTATATATCTGTATATATATATATTTATATAAAAAGACCAATAATAGTGTGTTATGCATCAACAGCAGCAACAGCTTTTCCAGGTTCTGCAGTCATCTGAACAAAATTGTAGAGACATCCAGCACACTTCATTAAAAAAAAAAAGTAAAAAAACAAAACCCGAGAAAACAGCCCAGTTCTGTTACTCTTGTGGTACCTGGCACCATTTTTTTTTAAATTAGCTTCTCAATCATCATCTGGAAAGAAAACATTCTGAGCAACATCATTAAAAACAGCTCTGATAAAGCACGGTCACTACTACGTATCATAAAGCAGGTACAAGCTATTTTACATCCACAGAGGTATGATACAGTACTGTCCTACATCTATAATACTAGAGGATACAATTTAAAAGGCATTATTTGAGACTTGATTCTACTTTTCCAGCAGAGGGCCCAAAGGATGGTGTGACACAGCTTTGTAAAGAAACATACTTTAGACAGGATTTCCTTTCACTAGTGGCACAGTTCTAAGGATTCATTCTCTCCATGAATGTCAGCTAAAACCGTTATTAAAAAAATGAAATATCCCTAGAACAAAACCGTATAACCACCGGATTCACATGAAGATGACCTAGTGGAGACAAGCTGGACCTCACCTTACCAACAAGCTATCAAATCTGTTATGTTTAAACAGTGAGACCTCCAAGGAAGGAGATGCCAAGTAGTGCTTCAAAGCTTCGGACCACAATCAAACACAGCATCCTTTTCAACAGAAGCAGAAGCTCATCTGAATATGCTCAAGGATGCTGACATCAACATTTAATCATCTCCTCACTCATCCAGGAAGAAGGGGAGATCAGTTACTACTGTACTTTATTGTGTTCAACCAAATCACCATGTTACAAAAATAGCAAGCTGCCATAATAAAAAATAAGGCTCCTCTATCCAGCACCAGATAGCATCATTTTACTTTCAAGCCTAGAAATTGCACACTTGTATATAAACCAACCGAAGATGAGGATTGAGAGTTCATCTTGGTGGATTTTTCCTTTGATGAATATGAAGTGTCCTTCCTTATCTTTTTTGATGACTTTTAATTGAAAATTGATTTTATTTGATATTAGAATGGCTACTCCAGCTTGCTTCTTCTGACCATTTCCTTGGAAAATTGTTTTCCAGCCTTTCACTCTGAGGTAGTGTTGTCTTTGTCTCTGAGGTGTGTTTCCTGTAGGCAGCAGAATGCAGGGTCCTCATTGCGTATCCAGTTTGTTAATCTATGTCTTTTTATTGGGGAGTTGAGGCCATTGATGTTGAGAGATATTAAGGAATAGTGATTATTGCTTCCTGTTATATTCATATTTGGATGTGAGGTTATGTTTGTGTGCTTTCATTCTCTTTGTTTTGTTGCCAAGATGATTAGTTTCTTGCTTCTTCTAGGGTATAGCTTGCCTCCTTATGTTGGGCTTTACCCTTTATTATCCTTTGTAGTGCTGGATTTGTAGAAAGATATTGTGTAAATTTGGTTTTGTCATGGAATATCTTGGTTTCTCCATCTATGTTAATTGAGAGTTTTGCAGGATACAGTAACGTGGGCTGGCATTTGTGTTCTCTTAGGGTCTGTATGACATCTATCCAGGATCTTCTGGCCTTCATAGTTTCTGGCGAAAAGTCTGGTGTGATTCTGATAGGTCTGCCTTTATATGTTACTTGACCTTTTTCCCTTACTGCTTTTAATATTCTTTCTTTATTTTGTGCGTTTGGTGTTTTGACAATTATGTGACGGGAGGTGTTTCTTTTCTGGTCCAATCTATTTGGAGTTCTGTAGGCTTCTTGTATGCCTATGGGTATCTCTTTTTTTAGGTTAGGGAAGTTTTCTTCTATGATTTTGTTGAAGATATTTACTGGTCCTTTGAGCTGGGTGTCTTCACTCTCTTCTATACCTATTATCCTTAGGTTTGATCTTCTCATTGAGTCCTGGATTTCCTGTATGTTTTGGACCAGTAGCTTTTTCTGCTTTACATTATCTTTGACAGTTGAGTCAATGATTTCTATGGAATCTTCTACTCCCGAGATTCTCTCTTCCATCTCTTGTATTCTGTTGGTGAAGCTTGTATCTACAGCTCCTTGTCTTTTCTTTTGATTTTCTATGTCCAGGGTTGTTTCCATGTGTTCTTTCTTGATTGCTTCTATTTCCATTTTTAATTCCTTCAACTGTTTGATTGTGTTTTCCTGGAATTCTTTCAGGGATTTTTGCGATTCCTCTCTGTAGGCTTCTACTTGTTCTCTAAGGGAGTTCTTTATGTCTTTCTTGAAGTCCTCCAGCATCATGATCAAATATGATTTTGAAACTAGATCTTGCTTTTCTGGTGTGTTCGGATATTCCGTGTTTGCTTTGGTGGGAGAATTGGGCTCCGATGATGCCATGTAGTCTTGGTTTCTGTTGCTTGGGTTCCTGCGCTTGCCTCTCGCCATCAGATTATCTCTAGTGTTACTTTGTTCTGCTATTTCTGACCGTGGCTAGATTGTCCTATAAGCCTGTGTGTCAGGAGTGCTGTAGACCTGTTTTCCTGTTTTCTTTCAGCCAGTTATGGGGACAGAGTGTTCTGCTTTCGGGCGTGTAGTTTTTCCTCTCTACAGGTCTTCAGCTGTTCCTGTGGGCCTGTGTCCTGAGTTCACCAGGCAGGTTTCTTGCAGGGGAAAAGTTGGTCCTACCTGCGGTTCCAAGGCTCAAGTTTGCTCGTGGGGTACTGCCTAAGTGCTCTCCGCGGCAGCAGCAACCGGGAAGATCTGCGCCGCTCTTTCCGGGAGCCTCCATGCACTAGGGTTCCAGATGACGTTTGGTGTTTTCCTCTGGCGTCTGGTTGTGCACAGAGTGCAGTCTCTTCTGGTTTCCCAGGCGTGTCTGCCTCTCTGAAGGTTCAGCTCTCCCTCCCACGGGATTTGGGTGCAGAGAACTGTTTATCCGGTCTGTTTCCTTCAGGTTCCGGCGGTGTCTCAGGCGCAGGGGTCCTGCTGCTCCCAGGCCCTCCCCTACGGGAACCCAGAGGCCTTATACAGTTGCCTCTTGGGCCAGGGATGTGGGCAGGGGTGGGCAGTGTTGGTGGTCTCCTCCATTCTGCAGCCTCAGGAGTGCCCACCTGATCAGGCGGTGAGGTCTCTCTCCCACGGGGTTTGGGAGCAGAGAGCTGCTGCGGGCCGGGATCCTCGGGTGTGGGACTTCTGGTAAACACAGGAAGTGCCTGGTCCTAGAGGAATTTTGCCTCTGTGTGTCCTGAGTTCACCAGGCAGGTTTCTTGCAGGGGAAGAGTTGGTCCTACCTGCGGTTCCAAGGCTCAAGTTTGCTCGTGGGGTACTGCCTAAGTCCTCTCCGCTGTGGCAGCAACCGGGAAGATCTGCGCCGCTCTTTCTGGGAGCCTCCGTGCACCAGGGTTCCAGATGACGTTTGGTGTTTTCCTCTGGCGTCTGGATGTGCACAGAGTGCAGTCTCTTCTGGGTTTATAAATCTTATTTGTATTTTTTTCTTCAAAGTACTAATTTTTTCTTCATTGATTTCTTGCATTTTATTGTGTTCATTCCTATTTTATTTATTGCAACAGAAAGTTTGATTATTTCTTGCTAACTACTCCTTTTGGGTATGATTTCTTCCTTTTGTTCCAGAGCTTTCAGAGGTTTCTTAAATATCTGATATATTTCCATTTTTTAAAAATGTAGACATTTGGTACTACGAACTTGCTTATTAGAACTGCCTTCATTGTGTTCCATAAGTTTGGGTTTGTTGCATATTCATTTTAATTCAATTCTGAGAAGTTATAAACTAAACAAACAATTCTCTTGACCCATTTTTCATCCAGTGGGTTCTATAGTTTCAATGAGTTTGTAATTCTTTTGCTGTGGATATCTGAGGGTTTATGTTTCACTTTGCAAGTGGGGTGTGTGAATGCCACTCCAGTGGAGGAAATGCAGGAGGACTAGGCTACTCCACCATTACCACCATCTGGGTGCTGGACATGGGGAGCACTGACACCTGCTCAGGGGTGTCAAACACATCCTAAGGTGGGGGCCCTAGCACGGATAAGAAACTCCTGGACACCCAGATGCCACTGGGAACCTTGAGGAGTTGGGAATGGGGTCACTGGCCAGAGATGAACCATGGGGCAGGGAGGAGGGAATCTGGTTTAGCTTAAGGTGAGGGTCAGATTCAGGAGCAAGGAGGGGCCTCCTGTCAGAGAGTTGGGCAGCACTTCTTAGTAACAAGGCTTCCCCTCACAGCGGTCTTGACAGAAAGACAGTCCTTACTTGTTCAAACTGTTTATTCATAGTGGAAAATGGATACATAAGACTACTCACACTGGAACAGAGATGAAATAGCTTTTGCAGGATGGAATGTCCCAGAAGGGAAGCTTATTGGCCAAACCCTTGGAGTCCATCTAGATACCACCTCATTAGCATGAAGAACATTGGGTCCTATGCTCTGTGACAGGTTGCCAGGTTCTTCTTAGTGAGGTGTGGTGATCATGTGCTCCAGGGCAGTAAGTGGGTCAGGAGCAGATTCAAATGCCTACAGTTTTCAATTATGAGCATTGCTGGGGTTTCTTAATCTGCTTGATGTTACCAGGTTTTCTGTCTGGTGATAGAGTTCCACTTGCCCCATATCCAGCTTTAATCCATGGTGGCAAAATGGGGTCACAGTGTAATTTCTTCTATCTGTCGAGAGTTGCTTTGTGTCTAGATATGTGGTCTATGTTGGAAAAGTTCCATGAGGAGCTAAGAAGTTATATTCTTGTGTGTTTAGGTGAAATGTTCTGTAAATACTTGCTAGGTTCATTTGGTTTGCCTTCCTCCACTCAAAGGATAAACAGGATGAGAAAGAAATTAGGGAAATGACACCCTTCACAATAGTCCTAAATAATATAAAATATCTTGGTGTGACTTTAACCAAGCAAGTGAAAGATCTGTGTGACAAGAATTTCAAGTCTCTGAAGAAAGAAATTGAGGAAGATTTCAGAAGATGGAAAGATCTCCCATGCTCATGGATTGGCAGGATTAATGTAGTAAAAATGACTGTTTTGCCAAAAGCAGTCTACAGATTCAATGCAATCCCAATCAAAATTCCTACTCAATACTTTAAAGAGATAGAAAGAGTAATTTACAAATTCATTTGGAATAACAAAAAACCCAGGAGAGTGAAAACTATACTCAGCTATAAAATAAATTCTCGGTGAATCACCATCCCTGACCTCAAGGAATAGTGATAAAAACTGTATGGTATTGGTACAGGCAGATATATCAATGGAACAGAATTGAAGATCCAGAAATGAACCCACACACTTATGGTCACTTGATCTTTGACAAAGGAGCTAAAACCATCCAGTGGAAGAAAGATAGCATTTTCAACAAATCGTGCTGGTTCAACTGGAGGTCAGCATGTAAAAGAATGCAAATAGATCCATTCTTTTCACCATGTACAGAGCTTAAGTCCAAGTGGATAAAAGACCTCCACATCAAACCAGACATACTCAAACTAATAGAAGAAAAAGTAGGGAAGAGTCTCGAACACATGAGCACTGGGGAAAATTTCCTGAACCAATGGCTTATACTCTAAAAGATTAAGAATCGACAAATGGGACCTCAAAAAACTGCAAAGTTTTTATAAGGCAAAAGACACTATTATTAGGACAAAACGGCAACCAACAGATTGGGAAAAGATTGTTACCAAACCTACACCTGATAGAGGGCTAATATCCAAAATATACAAAGAACTCAAGAAGTTAGACTCCAGAGAGACAAATAACCACATTTTTAATCAAAACAACCCTGAGATTCCACCTCACACCAGTCAGAATGGCTAAGATCAAAACCTCAGGTGAGAGCAGATGCTGGCGAGGATGTGGAGAAAGAGGAACATTTCTCCATTGTTGGTGGGATTGCAAACTGGTACAACCTCTCTGGAAATCAGTCTGGAGGTTCCTCAAAAAATTGGACATTCTACTACCTGAGAACCCAGATATATCTCTCCTGGGCATATACCCAAAAGATGCTCTAACATACAACAAAGACACATGTTCCACTATGTTCATAGCAGCCTTATTTTAATAGCCAGAAGCAGGAAAGAACCCACATGCCCTTCAACAGAGGAATGGATTCAAAAAAATATGGTACATCTACACAATGGAGTACTACTCAGCTATCAAAAACAATGACTTCATGAAATATAGGCAAATGGATGGAACTAGAAAATATCATCCTGAGTGAGGTAACCCAATCACGGAAAAACACACTTGGTATGCACTCATTGATAAGTGCATATTAACCCAAAAGCTTGAATTACCCAAGATGCAATCCACAGACCACAGGGAACACAAGAAGAAGGATGACTAAAATGTGGATACTCCTACTCTTTCTTAAAAGGGGGAAAATATCCATAGGGGATACAGAAGCGAAGTTTAGAACAGCGACTGAAGGAACGGCCATTCAGAGCTTGCCCTACATGTGGCCTATATATATATATATATACATATATGTATGTATATGTATATATACACAGCCACCAAAACTAGATAAGATTGGTGAAGCTAAGAAGTGCATGCTGAAAGGGACCGGATATAGATCTCTCTGAGAGACACACATCCAGAACATGTCCAATACAGAGGTCAATGCTAGCAGTAAACCACTGAACTGAGAACAGGACCCCCTTTGGCAGGGAGCTCCTTGAGGAAAGATTGAAAGAGCTGAAGGAGCTTGCAACCCCATAAGAACAACAATGCCAACCAACCAGAGCTTCCAGGGACTAAACCACTATCCAAAGACTATACATGGACTGACCCAGGGCTCCAACTGCACATGTAGAAGAGAATAGCCTTGTTGGGGCACCAGTGGAAGGGGAAGCCCTTGGTCCTGCCATGGTTGGACTCTCAGTGCAGGGGAATGTTGGGGAGGAGTGGTATAGGGGGTGGATGGGGGAGGGGGCGGACATGGGGACTTATGAACAGGAAACTGGGAAAGGGAATACCATTTGAAATGTAAGTAAAGAAATAGATCTAATAAAAATTAATAAAAAGAAACAACGACAAAAAATAACTTGTACAAAGAATAAATATTTTCACTTTACCATCCCACTATTGCACTATTCAGGACCCATTGGGAAAACAATAAACGCCATATATAATAAAAAATATCAGTTAACTCTAGCATTTCTCTGTTTAGTTTTCGTCTAAATGGTCTTTCTGTTGGTAACAGTGGGATATTGAAGTCTCCTACTATTAGTGTATGAGAGTCAACATATGGTTTAAGCTATAGTAGTGTTTCTTGTACAAATTTGGGTACCCTTATATTTAGAGTATGTGTGTTTAAAACTGCAATGTCTTCTTGGTTGAATTTTGCTTTGATAAGTATTTAGTGTACTTTTCTATCTCTTCTGATTAGTTTTTGTTTGAAGTCTAGTTTGTCACATATTGAAGTATCTACACCAGCTTGTTTCTTAAGTTCTTTTGCTGGAATATATTTTTATATAGTTTTATTGTGAGGTGATAATTATCTTTGATTTTAAAGTATGTTTCTTTGATGCAGCAGAAGTATGGATCCTGTTTCACACCTATTCTGATAGTCTGTGTCTTTTTATTGGGGAATTGAGGTCATTGATGCTGAGATATGAGTAGCATTTGTTGGTTCCCCTTATATTGTTTGTATGGTGTGTGTGTGTGTGTGTGTGTGTGTGTGTGTGTGTGTGTGTGTGTATTTGCCTCTTTTGATTTGCTGGTATGGGATTGTTTATTTCTTGTGTTTTCTTGGGTGTGGTCAATCTCTTTAGGTTAGAGTTTTCTTTTTGGTGCCTTTTATAGCCCTGGATTTGTAGATTGCTTAAAATTGGTCTTATCACGGAATATCTTGTTTTCTCTGTCTATAGTGATTAAAAGTTTTGGTTGGTATAGTAGTCTGGGTCTGTTGTCTCTTGGAGTATGTAAAAACATCTGTCTAGGACCTTATGGATTTTAGAGTCCCCATTGAAAATCAGAGTAATTCTAATAGGTTTGGTCTTATATGTTATTTGCTTTTTCTCTTACAGCTTTTAATAATCTTTCTTTATTCTGTATATTTAATGTTTTGATTATTATGTGTCAAGGGGACCCTCTTTTCTGTTTTAGTATATCTTGTGCTCTGTATGCTTTTATGTCACAGTTATTCCTTTTTAGCATGGGAAAATTTTCTTCTATGGTTTTGTTGAAAATATTTTGTATCTTCCTCTATTCTTATTATTCTTAAATTTGGTCTTTTCATAGTCTTCCAGATTTCCTGAAAAATTTGTATAATGATTTTTTAAGATTTAATATTTCTCACTTGAGGTGCCAGGATTGCTTATTGCCCAGGGGGGATTTCCCCTTCTTAGAGCTGAAGAAAATGGGGGAAGGCATTATGTAAGGGGGTACTAAGAACAGAGGGGAGGCTGCAATCAGGATGTAAAGTAAATAAATCAATGGAAAAAATATATTTTTTACCATTTCTTCTACTGTGTCTTCAATGCCTAAGAGTCTTTCTTCCATCTCTTTTATTTTGTTGTTGAGGCTTGTCTTTGAGGTTACTGTTTGAGTTCCTCAATTTTTATTTCTAGATTTCCCTCAGTTTAGGTTTTCGTTATTGATTCTATTTCTACTTTCAAGTTTTGAGATGTTTTACTTATTTTTTCACTGTTTATGTTTTCATAGATTACATTAAGGCATTTAGCTTTCATTTTTTGTTTAAGGACTTCTTTCATATTTATAAATGCTTTTTTTTTTGGTGAAAACAGTGCTTTATTATTTTTCCAGACAATACTGTGGCTTGCTCCAACAGAGAAAACTTAGACATCTAATCTTGTACCCTTCCCATCACTAGTGACAATTGCCACATTGAACTTCATAGTTTCTCAGCCCCATCATTAGGCTGGTAAGTGGACAGTATGCAAAAATAGATGTCCTGCAACTCTAGATGTGACAACATCATGAGAAAACCAATTGATTATGAACCAGTTGTGTCTAAGGGTAAGCCAAATCCTACTCAGTGGCCATAACCCTGATGGTTGGATGGAAGCACCCCTTAAAAAGACTATTTTAATGTTTTTCTTTTGTGCTTCAGCTAGGTTGGAATACTCTAGGCGTCCTGTTAGTAGGTTGCTGGGCTTTCATGAAGACATATTGTCCTAGATGCTATTTATTGTGTTTTTATGGTGGTGTTTAGGTATCTGTGTTAAAAAAGATTGTAAACCTAGGTACTGTTATGGTCTTGTCTTTGTTGAGTAGATGTCTAATTCCTTGGTTTGTATTGTCTTGTCTGGTTTTTAGTAAAGTGTGATAGTCGTGGATTGCCTGGTAGAAAATTCCTCTGTGATTCTAATATATGTGGCTACTGGGGTTTCAGGTAAAATGTTTTCCTAGGTATTGGGAGTTGCCACTTACGAATGAGTTTGGACTGCAGCAGTCTGATTGGGTCCACGGGATGGAGGAAATCAGGAAATCCACTAGGATCTGCTCAGTCCTCTGGGAATGTGAGTAAATAGTGAGGAGAGGTCACAACAAGTAGTCTGTTACAGAGCTGGGGGTGAAACTGGGAGATTGTGTAAGGAGAAGAGAGAGACCGAAGATATGAAGCTCACTTACCCGTTTCACTGACTTCTCTACCAGGCTTTGCTTATGGGATCCCAGAGAAGCCTCCTGGAGTTGGGGTCTGGAATAACAGGATGAATGGGGAAGAAGTATGGAGACGATCTCCATGATCTGTTGGAGTTGAAGGCAGTAGAAGGAAGCCACAGCATGCAGTCTGCTACAGAGATGGAAGTGAGACTGGGGGATTACATTTGTAGAAGAGGAGGAAGAGGTGAAAATTCAAAGTTAGGCAACCTGCTTCCTTGGCTGAAGTGGCCTGTGTTTTCACAGGGAATGCCTGGTGGAGGTGGGGACTAAGATAAAGAAATGAGTGGAGGGAATAAGGATTGTAGGAGCAAATTTTTGTGTTTAACTGCAGAGGATTCAGAGAGGAAGACAAGGCTCCAGCAGGTTCTCATCCCCAGTTCTGCTACAGAGCTGGGGATGAGACTGGGGAATTGGTTTTGAAGGAGAGCTGAATATCTGCCATTGGGGTGCTTGCTTCTCACAGGTTCCAGAGGAATGCCTACTAGAGTTGTGGGCTGAGATAAAGCAATGAGTCAGGATATAGAAGCTGGGGGGGGGAATCTATGTGATACAGTGGAGAAGGGGACAGACAGGGAAGGGAGACTGCAGCAGTTGGTCTGGTACAGAGCTGGGAATTAGACCCAGGGATTGGATTTAAAGGAGAGGAAGGAGATAAAGTTCTTCAGTTAGCTTACCTGCTTCCCTGGGTCGGGTGAATTCCTCAAGTTTTATGTTGTTTTATTTTGTTTAACTTTCCTTCAGAGACTCTACCTCTTCCTTAAATTCTGGTTTCATATGTTGAATTCTTTTTGTTATTTGATTGTTTTCACAGTCTTTGTTGTAGCACTTATTCTTATCTTATTTAAGCTCCTTGACCGTGTTTGTTATAGTCATTTTGAAATCATTCTCTTTTTCCTTTTCTAAGTCACTCTTCTGGGAGAACAGTACCATGGGAGTATTAACTTTTGACTAATCTTACTGTTTTCTCTATTTATGCTTGCATTTTTGCGATGGGACGTATGCATCTGAAGCCAGGTCATAGTAGTGTTTCTTATGGCCCTTTTGTTGAGGAGGTATTTGAATCTCTCTTTCCTGTTACTCCAACTCACCAAATTATAGAGTAACTTCATGTGGTTTCAGGTTTAATGTTGAGGCAACTCAATGCTCATGTTCAAATAGGTTGTCAGAAGTAGTTCTGGTTCAACTTGAGCCAAGTGAAGTTTCTAAGCCCAGAAAGTGACCTCCAGGCATTAGAAGATTCTGACAATCTTTAGAAATCTGAGGAAGGTCCTCGGCACTTTTTCTTAAGCACTGGAGCTGTTGTTCCTTATCTAAAACTCCTACCTAAAAGATGACAGGTACAGGAGAGGTACCTTAATTAAGACAGGTGTGGGTCATGTTATTCTAAGCCAGGTTACAGGAATGGATGGAGTTGGTAGTATAACTCTGGAGCCTCTACTTGGGTTATGAGCATGGGTGGCACTGGAAATATCTCTACATAAAGACAAGACCAAAGTATAGGCAGAACTAGAAGGGATAGATAGAGTTGATGGTAGGAGTCTAGTATTTCTATTTAGGGATACGGTACAATGTCACTAGTAATGGATGAAGTTGCCAGTGTGAATCTGGGGTCTCCACCTAGAAAGGAGTAACAAAAGGGCCATCTTAGATAGAAGGAAGGCATAGTAAGGGGGTGTGGAGAGGGAAAACTGTTACTAAAGACATTTCAGAATATCATGTAGAAGCTTACTACTGAAGAAACATCTTAAAATATTTATACACATACATAAAAAATTAGAAGCTGCGTTGCCCTATAACAGGGTGAAAATGCCTCTATTAGAAATAACAACAACAACAAAAAAAAAGAAATAACAAACTAACACATAAAAAGCCCATTGTCAGGAATGGGTTTCATCTTTTTTTGAAAAATTTGCCCAAAGATTGTGCAATCCAAAGATTGTGATTACTCTTGGTTAACTTTCAGAACTGGATAGTATAAGCTGATTGTTCAGGACACTACACAAATGAGTCACAGAATATGGTGAAATCAAGCTGACTTAGAAACTTCATCCACACTGGCTTGATCTCATAATGCTGGAAGGTGCTATTCAGAGTATCAGAACAGACTATCAGCCGTACCCAGCTGTGAATGTTGTGATATATAATAATGACTGACCTGACAGGACATGCCCATTTAGTGTACTAGTGGTACTAAATCATCACTGTAACCAACCACTTTCTGATTGGATTTAAGACCCCCTCCACGAATTGAAATCTGTAATTGGTAGCACTATCAGTGCCAAGAATCCATGACCCAGGTCATAGGCTCTTTGAAGAGAACCTACTACTATTACTTTGTTAAATGAACATAGCATTAAACTAATTCCTAATGACATACTACTACTGCTACTAGTACTACCGCTACGGCTACCACTACTGCTACTGCTACTGCTACTGCTACTGCTACTGCTACTGCTACTGCTACTGCTACTGCTACTGCTACTGCTACTGCTACTGCTACTACTGCTACTAAATTAGTGAATCTTTCAACTATCATCAGAAAACTTTTTTTGGCAGTAGATGGTGATAAATAGGGGCTCACAACTAACTGAGGTGCCAAAAATGTTTGGCCCTAAATGGTATAATTACACCATACCCCTTTTTCTCAAGGATCAGGGAAAACTGCAGAAGAGGGGGTGAAAAGACTGTAAGAGACAGAGGTAGTAAATGATAATAAGGAAACAATGTATTCTGGACACAACAGAGTAACAGTATATATGAAATCTCATTGGTTATGGCAGCATGCACAATAGCTATGAAAACTTAATCTGGACCAAATCCCAGAAGAAATATAGTAGCTAGGCATAAAGCCCTATCTCTGGCTGAGGAGCTGTTGACAATTGACAGCTGTTGAGAAAGGTAGAGTCAGTGGGTTTTGTTTTTGTTTTTGCTTTTTTTTTTAAATGTGAGTATACTCAGTGGAGGACCACACATCTAAGACTCTATGGTTGATGCAAATGAAACTTGATGGGTATTAAAAAAAGGAGGAAAAGTGAAACACACATGCTGGTTGGATATGGAAGAAGAGTGGATTTGGTGGGAATTAGGATCAAAAGATAATGTATGAAATATTTAAGGAACTAATCTTAAAAACAAGAGACAATGAGCCCGGCAGTAAGCTAGTAAACAGCATTTCTCCACGGTTTATGCTTTCCGTGCTTACTTGAGCTCTCAGTAGAGCACTGTGACTTAAACATCTAAGGCTCTCTGTTACTTTTGGCCAAATGATTTTATCACAGTAATAGGAAGGAAACTAGAAGAAAGATGAAAAAGGGCCATGTGTTTCTTTTTTTTTTTTTCAGTTTTATTCATATAACAGTTTAGTTTTTTTTTTCACCATTTTTTTTTTATTAACTTGAGTATTTCTTCTTTACATTTCGAATGTTATTCCCTTTCCTGGTTTCCGGGCAAACATCCCCCTAATCACTCCCCCTCCCCTTCTTTATGGGTGTTCCCCTCCCTACCCTCCCCCCCATTGCCGCCCTTCCCCCAACAACCACGTTCACTGGGGGTTCAGTCTTTTTTTTTTTTTTTTCTAATTCTGGAACATTGATTTCTTTTTTTTTTAATTTATTTTTTTTTATTAACTTGAGTATTTCTTATATACATTTCGAGTGTTATTCCCTTTCCCGGGCAAACATCCCCCTCCCCCCTCCCCTTCCTTATGGGTGTTCCCCTCCCAACCCTCCCCCCATTGCCGCCCTCCCCCCAACAGTCTAGTTCACTGGGGGTTCAGTCTTAGCAGGACCCAGGGCTTCCCTTCCACTGGTGCTCTTACTAGGATATTCATTGCTACCTATGAGGTCAGAGTCCAGGGTCAGTCCATGTATAGTCTTTAGGTAGTGGCTTAGTCCCTGGAAGCTCTGGTTGCTTGACATTGTTGTACATATGGTGACTCGAGCCCCTTCAAGCTCTTCCAGTTCTTTCTCTGATTCCTTCAACGGGGGTCCTATTCTCAGTTCAGTGGTTTGCTGCTGGCATTCGCCTCTGTATTTGCTGTATTCTGGCTGTGTCTCTCAGGAGAGATCTACATCCGGCTCCTGTCTGCCTGCACTTCTTTGCTTCATCCATCTTGTCTAATTGGGTGGCTGTATATGTATGGGCCACATGTGGGGCAGGCTCTGAATGGGCGTTCCTTCTGTGTCTGTTTTAATCTTTGCCTCTCTATTCCCTGCCAAGGGTATTCTTGTTACCCCTTTTAAAGAAGGAGTGAAGCATTTACATTTTGATCATCCGTCTTGAGTTTCATGTGTTCTATGCATCTAGGGTAATTCAAGCATTTGGGCTAATAGCCACTTATCAATGAGTGCATACCATGTGTGTTTTTCTGTGATTGGGTTACCTCACTCAGGATGGTATTTTCCAGTTCCAACCATTTGCCTATGAATTTCGTAAAGTAATTGTCTTTGAAAGCTGAGTAATATTCCATTGTGTAGATGTACCACATTTTCTGTATCCATTCCTCTGTTGAAGGGCATCTGGGTTCTTTCCAACTACTGGCTATTATAAATAAGGCTGCTATGAAAATAGTGGAGCATGTGTCTTTTTTATATGTTGGGGCATCTTGTGGGTATATGCCCAAGAGAGGTATAGCTGGATCCTCAGGTAGTTCAATGTCCAATTTTCTGAGGAACCTCCAGACTGATTTCCAAAATGGTTGTACCAGTCTGCAATCCCACCAACATTGGAGGAGTGTTCCTCTTTCTCCACATCCTTGCCAGCATCTGCTGTCACCTGAGTTTTTGATCTTAGCCATTCTCACTAGTGTGAGGTGAAATCTCAGGGTTGTTTTGATTTGCATTTCCCTTATGCCTAAAGATGTTGAACATTTCTTAAGGTGTTTCTCAGCCATTCGGCATTCCTCAGCTGTGAATTCTTTGTTTAGCTCTGAACCCCATTTTTTAATAGGGTTATTTGTCTCCCTGCGGTCTAACTTCTTGAGTTCTTTGTATACTTTGGATATAAGGCCTCTATCTGTTGTAGGATTGGTAAAGATCTTTTCCCAATCTGTTGGTTGCCATTTTGTCCTAACCACAGTGTCCTTTGCCTTACAGAAGCTTTGCAGTTTTATGAGATCCCATTTGTCGATTCTTGATCTTAGAGCATAAGCCATTGGTGTTTTGTTCAGGAAATTTTTTCCAGTGCCCATGTGTTCGAGATGCTGCCTTAGTTTTTCTTCTATTAGTTTGAGTGTATCTGATTTGATGTGGAGGTCCTTGATCCACTTGGACTTAAGCTTTGTACAGGGTGATAAGCATGGATCAATTTGCGTTCTTCTACATTTTGATCTCCAGTTGAACCAGCACCATTTGCTGAAAATGCTATCTTTTTTCCATTGAATGGTTTTGGCGCCTTTGTCAAAAATCAGGTGCCCATAGGTGTGTGGGTTCATTTCTGGGTGTTCAATTCTGTTCCATTCGTCTATCTGTCTGCCTCTGTACCAATACCATGCAGTTTTTAATCACTATTGCTCTGTAATATTGCTTGAGTTCAGGGATAGTGATTCCCCCTGATGTCCTTTTATTGTTGAGAATAGTTTTAGCTATCCTGGGTTTTTTGTTATTCCAGATGAATTTGCAAATTGTTCTGTCTAACTCTTTGAAGAATTGGATTGGTATTTTGATGGGGATTGCATTGAGTCTGTAGATTGCTTTTGGTAAAATGGCCATTTTTACTATGTTAATCCTGCCAATCTATGAGCATGGGAGATCTTTCCATCTTCTGAGGTCTTCTTCAATTTCTTTCTTCAGAGTCTTGAAGTTCTTATTGTACAAATCTTTTACTTGCTTGGTTAAAGTCACATCAAGGTACTTTATATTGTTTGGGTCTATTATGAAGGGTGTCGTTTCCCTAATTTCTTTCTCGGATTGTTTCTCTTTTTTGTAGAGGAAGGCTACTGATTTATTTGAGTTAATTTTATACCCAGCCACTTTGCTGATGTTGTTTATCAGCTTTAGTAGTTCTCTGGTGGAACTTTTGGGATCACTTAAATATACTATCATGTCATCTGCAAATAGTGATATTTTGACTTCTTCTTTTCTGATCTTTATCCCCTTGACCTCCTTTTGTTGTCTGATTGCTCTGGCTAGAACTTCAAGAACTATATTGAATAAGTAGGGAGAGAGTGGGCAGCCTTGTCTAGTCCCTGATTTTAGTGGGATTGCTTCAAGTTTCTCTCCCTTTAGTTTAATGTTAGCAACTGGCTTGCTGTATATGGCTTTTACTATGTTTAGGTATGGGGCTTGAATTCCTGTTCTTTCCAGGACTTTTATCATGAAGGGGTGTTGAATTTTGTCAAATGCTTTCTCAGCATCTAATGAAATGATCATGTGGTTTTGTTCTTTCAGTTTGTTCATATAATGGATCACATTGATGGTTTTCCGTATATTAAACCATCCCTGCATGCCTGGGATGAAGCCTACTTGATCATGGTGGATGATTGTTTTGATGTGCTCTTGGATTCGGTTTGCCAGAATCTTATTGAGTATTTTTGCGTCGATATTCATAAGGGAAATTGGTCTGAAGTTCTCTTCTTTGTTGGGTCTTTGTGTGGTTTAGGTATAAGAGTAATTGTGGCTTCATAGAAGGAATTCGGTAGTGCTCCATCTGTTTCAATTTTGTGGAACAGTTTGGATAGTATTTGTATGAGGTCTTCTATGAAGGTCTGATAGAATTCTGCACTAAACCCGTCTGGACCTGGGCTCTTTTTGGTTGGGAGACCTTTAATGACTGCTTCTATTTCCTTAGGAGTTATGGGGTTGTTTAACTGGTTTATCTATTCCTGATTTAACTTTGGTACCTGGTATCTGTGTAGGAAATTGTCCATATCCTGCATATTTTCAAGTTTTGTTGAATATAGGCTTTTATAGTAAGATCTGATGATTTTTTGAATTTCCTCTGAATCTGTAATTATGTCTCCCTTTTCATTTCTGATTTTGTTAATTTGGACACACTCTCTGTGTCCTCTCGTTAGTCTGGCTAAGGGTTTATCTATCTTGTTGATTTTCTCAAAGAACCAACTTTTGGTTCTGTCTATTCTTTCTATGGTCCTTTTTGTTTCTACTTGACTGATTTCAGCTCTGAGTTTGATTATTTCCTGTCTTCTACTCCTCCTGGGTATATTTGCTTCTTTTTGTTCTAGAGCTTTGAGGTGTGCTGTCAAGCTGGTGACATATGCTCTTTCCTGTTTCTTTCTGCAGGCACTCAGAGCTATGAATTTTCCTCTTAGCACAGCTTTCATTGTGTCCCATAAGTTTGGGTATGTTGTACCTTCATTTTCATTAAATTCTAAGAAGTCTTTAATTTCTTTCTTTATTTCTTCCTTGACCAGGTTATCGTTGAGTAGAGCATTGTTCAATTTCCACGTATATGTGGGCATTCTTCCCTTATTGTTATTGAAGACCAGCTTTAGGCCATGGTGGTCTGATAGCACGCATGGGATTATTTCTTTCTTTCTGTACCTGTTGAGGGGCCATGTATTTCATGATAAGCATCATAGATTCTGTCTTGAACATGGTGGAAAAGCAGGAAAAGTATAAATCATAAAGGATATAACGAGCAAGCATTCTCTAAGAGTAGACTTCATGAAAGGCAGTGTCTAGGGAATACTTCCAGGAAGTGCATGGAGGCAGGGATGGGTGTTTGTCAGTGGGAATCGTCTAGAGATATATCAAAGATAAAGGTACATGGCATATTTCTCATCTGAGATCATGCAGTAGGTAGAGAAGGGATGCCATTTGTGAGCATGCACATATCTAAGCAATCCTGATAATAGGCGGGTCTACCAGTTGCTATGTGTGGGATGTGGGGAGTCGATAACCTTCTCAGAATCTTTGCTTTCTAGTTGTGGAACTGCTGTAACCACTACAGAAGGGAAAAATGAAGTAAATGTGAAAATGTCTATGAAATTCTCAAGGTGGTACATGTATATTGGTATTAATGTGTGAGATAAATAGAAGGCAATTGCTTAGAGATGTGAGAGTTGTGGACCACAAATCTCTTACTCCTTGAGAAACATAAGTCAGAATTTGAGGATGACCAGTGAGACCTTCTCTAAGTAACCCAACTGTTAGGACAAAGTATGACTGCAGTGGCGTAAATATTTCTATGTAGAGAGCCAGTCATAGATACAGTCTAAGAATTCTGCAGTCTGAAGCAAGAAAATTACAAGTTCAAGGCCTGCTTGAATTACAGAGCAAGACTTTGCATCAATGCTGCCAAAATGAATATGAGGGAAGGAACTCAAAAGCCAAGGTGGTTAATCATAGCTAAGCCTTATATTGGATATAAAGACTTTTTGATGGAGTCAAAGAAACAAGAACTCTTGTCAACCACAAGGTATTCCTAAATTCACAACTGCAAGTCCCATTGAACTTCTAAGGAAGAAAAACTTTGGTCCACTATTCAGACACAACATTTCTTGAAAAAGTAAAATGAAGCAAACTCCTCATTATGGTTCTGCAGAAATTAATTATTATTCATATCATCATCATTATTATTATTTTGATTTTTGAGACACGATTTCTCTGTGTATCCCTGACTGTCCTAGAACTCTGTAGACCAGGCTGACCCCAAACTCAGAAATCAGCTTGCCACTGCCTCCTGAGTGATGGAATTAAAGGCGTGCACCTTTATCATGCAACCTGCAATCATTTTTGTGTTTCCAATGTTGCTGCTAATTATTTCATGAATTCTATTTTGCAATCTAGGATACTTTTCAGTGGCAAATCTCTGCTGCCCTCAAAAGTTAAGAGCATGCCTCCCAGAGCTAAGGACAAGAGAGATGAAGATGACAAACACACAGTGAGGGCAAATGAACTTTATTGACACACTGATTGAAGAGAGACTGAAGATATTTAGTTTGCAGCAATGGTGTCCTGAATCCAGCCCACAAAGTTGCAGACCTTGGTGTACACACCAGGGTTGTCTGGCAGGGCACAACCATAGCCCCAGGAGACAATACCCTGGAGCTGTCCATTGCAGACCACCGGGCCACCAGAGTCACCCTGAATTAGAGAAATACAGTGTTCAAGGAAGGGACATGTAGAAAAAGAATCACATTTACTCTGACCTTAAGACCTCATTCTATTTACTCTAGAATAGTTCCACTTTTTCCTGCATTGAAACGAATTGACTAGTCTCACTAATGGGATGAAATGACATCCAATGTAGATCTCAGAGCCACCTGATCCCGCTGCCGGAAGCTTCTAGTTTCACAATAATGGACGCTCAAATGCCACTCCCAGGATAACAGAGATTTCATATGCAAAGAGAGACACTCACCTGGCAGGAATCTTTGCCTCCCTCCAGGAAGCCAACACAAATCATGCTGCTGGTGATTTCCCCAGGGTAGGCGGCTTCACAGTCAGCCTGAGACAGCACTGGGGCATCCACGCATTGGAGCAGGTCTGGGTTGTTCACTGAGAGGAAAGATAATGATCAAAGAAAGGAGAAATTGCATCAGAGCACTTGGAGGAACAATAGTTTATCCTAGAATGTCATGGGTAACCACCACAGAGATCACTAAGAAAATAAACTCCAATAAAGAATTGTAGCTTTCTAAATCTATACAACGAACCTTGTTGATTCTGTTTTCATTGTCAATCCTGATACACAGTGTATATTTACTCTCTATAGATTATAGAGAATGAAGTTCTTGAATTTTCTTCCTTTAGTACCAACTACAGTTTTTTATAGTTGGTACTTTAAACCTATCTGCAAGGTAAAAACCAGTACTTTTAATACTAAATAAATGCCTGATTTTGGAAAACATGGGGAGGAAGGAATGTAGTAGGTGAAAGGTCCTACTCACCACCATTGCTGAGGGTGTTGCCCCAGCCAGAGATGAGGCACTGAGTGCCTGCAGGTGCACAGGCGCTGGGCAGAGCTACAGGGGCCACTCGGGCATTGAGTTTCACAGGGGAAGAGAGCTTGATCAGCATGATGTCATTGTTCAGGGTCCACGAACTATAGTTGGGGTGCTTGATGATCTTGGCAGCATTGATAAATTGCTCATCGCCCTCAAGGACATTGATGTTGTGCTCTCCCAGTCTCACTTGGATGCGGCTGTTAGAAAGAAAAGACATGCTAGAGAGTTTCGTCCAAGACACCCCAAGGTTCCCAAGCTTCTTGCTCAGGAGTGGCTCTGGAGGTCTAGAGTAGATCTTGAGGCAATATGAAAGGAGAAGCTGTTCAGTGGTAGATAATGTCTTGTTAAGCAACCTTCCCCCTTTTTTATTCAGAGGTTGGTGATATAGAAAGAGTACAGTTTCGGAATGCTTTTCAATCTGCCATACCACAGTCCCTCAGACATTCAGAGATGTTGACCCAAGTTGACATTTGATGCTCATCTCATTTTCTGAGTCTTTGCTAATTACAGAGTAATATCTCTTGCTTTACTAAAGACTATTATTATGTGGGACCTAAGCCTGTTTAGCCCAAAGTGTTATGATTTGGAACCTTGAGAGAAGGTTACGTTCTTTTCCCAACTCTAGGAGTCCTGAGCCGGTATCCCTGTTGCCCGTGCTATATACTTGGGACTGAAAATGAATAGCAGAGACTGTACTGAGTTTTACAAATATTTAGCAGTATTTCTGAAAAGTTAGAGTTCATCTTTCTTTTTAGCTAGTGGTGGTTGTACAAAGTTCTTGTCTGACTTTCTCACATGTATGTATAATAACAAAATGAATATTCCTTGGTATAATTACCCACATTCCTTGCTATTTTATGAGTTTGCTTGAGGAAATGAGAGGCTTTCTGTTCTGTACCAAATTTTCCTCAGTGCTGCTAGCAACTTCTTCCTCCTGGCTTTCCCTATTCATCTTACAACTTCAAGTTGTTGCCCAAGTGTTGTGTTATAAATATGTCCCAGGATGTGGCCTCTTTGTTTAGGGGTTAATCACTTACGATTTGTAGCAGTGAGCTGCAGACACCACCCACTGGTCATTGATGAGGGAACCTCCACAGAAGTGGTAGCCAGAGTTCAGTGACACCTGGTAGGGGACAGAATGTTCCGGGCAGGTGTATCCTCCAACGATCTTGTCATCATCCTCCAAAGGGAAAGCAACTTGATTGGAGATAGGAAAGGAAAATGAGCAAATTCATCTGGGTATTGGAGGCTCTATAGCAGCTAAGACCCTTAGGATTTCTTACTGAGCACAATGAATATAGGAAAGCTGGAATCACTCTATTGCCAATAGGCAACATCAATTATAGGGCTTCCCAGTATCAGGTTCTTTAGGACAAATAGGTAGTTCCCACAGGGCCCAGATCTCTTTTGAGCTGACAAAACACTTAATGGGATCGCATTAGAAGTTAGTTTTCCCCATTTCCTGCTTTATTTTTTATACCTATTACTTATTTGTCCCACCTGAATGTTGGCTTTTTACCTAGGCCAGTATCCCACAGAAGATATTTGCCTAGGTCAATGTCCCACAGAAATCAATTCTTTAGAATGAGTCAAGAATAGAAAGGAATACCCAAGACAAGGGAAGGGCACAGCCACTCACCAATATTATCAGTATTTCTTAACTTTGATTGGTAAGATGAAGTTCATTTAGGGATGGATCTATTAAATAGGCAAGACCTAAGACACACAGGATCAAAATTCTAATGGTTGAATATTTAGCAAAAATAAGCTTTCTGTGTCTTCAAGCTTACTTTCCTTAAGAACATCTGAGATGGAAGTGTCACGGAGTTGCAGGAGCCAAGCAGTGGGCATGCTGGCTCATTTTATGGAACCTCTTTCTGAGCTCTACCTTTCAACATTCCCTGCTGTTGGTACCAGTTAGAATGAAGACTGGTGTGAAAATCAAAGAATGAGAGGCCAGGAAAGTAGGTAGAAGATTTGAGAAGCTGGTGAGATTATCAGAACATAGGTAAGAGAGACAGCATTGTGATAATTCATACAATTCATTCAGTGGAATGGACAGAGCTTGGGGAAAAGAGTAAAACTCACCAGCAGCTCCCACAAGGGCTAGGATCAGAAGTGCACTCATGGTGGCAGAAGGTAATGAGCACAGAAAGAGAGCCTTCCTTTATAGCTCCCTAGATGGAGCAGAGGGCATCCTGGGTAGAGGTGGAGGGGTCATTTTTTTCCCTGCACAAACATAAGCACACGTTTCTCTTTCCCAGAGTCTTGCATCAGCTTTGCTCTGTTTGGTGCCCTTGTCACTTGGAGACCTACAGGTGACAAGGGAACTTTTTTCTCAGGCCACATAAGAAGAGCAATTGATTCTTGGAAGAATGGTGGAATGGAGCAAAGAGGGGAAGAAAGACAAGCCCTTGTTTCTACAGTGGGATTTCTTAGTCTTAGGAGATAAGAGGAAGAACAAAGATTCCTAGAAATCCTGACTTCATGAATGTCAATTTAAGAGTTGTTGAGGAAGGTCTGGTTCTAGTAACTAGTGGGGTTGTTGTTGCCCTCCTGGTAGAAAATCAGCCTTGCCTAAGCCCCTTACCTGTGAACCTATTTTGCTGAATAGGAAGAAGATATTAAAGGGCTCTGAGGTCTGCAATTAGAACAGTAATGATGCAAAACCAGGAGATACAGATTACCTTATAAGTTGTGGCTTTCAGTTGGCTCTTTTCTAACAAGGCTTATGGACTGAAGGTGTCTTGAAGAAGATAGATGAAATTTAAATAGGTACTTCCTCGATATGTTACAGGAGTGGAATGCTCACACCAAAACTATGCTCTATTTTTCTGTTGCCTTTTGCTCTTGTCAACTGTCATTTTTAAGAGTCATCAAGGCTCCAGAAAACTACACTAAGTATTAATACACCATATTTTAGGAAGATGCATCCTGAGCTAAAAGTATATATGATGTTTTAGATATGAGAAAATGTTTGGACAATGTTTTATCTGGGTCCTAATCAGATAATTAGTTGTGTATAGATATGACAGGATTCTGTAATTGTCTATTTTGTATATAAAAAAGAGTACTATTCTAGGTTCATCCCTCAATTTATCTCAGTGAAAACTGGCCAGAGAAGTTTATTGATACATCAATTTGAATCTAGTTATATAGTCAGTTGTAGGAATCTTGTTGTCAATAATTTATCTTTTTTTCACTCCAAATCTAGGCTTAGGGAGTTTTAAATTAGAACTGAGATTATGTATTAGTTTTCTGCAAGGTATTGAACATTCTAGAGATGCTAAATAAAGGTGAAAAAACTGAGCACAAACTGTAATTGTGTTGGAGATGGTAAGATGACTAGAGGTTGGAGAACCTAGAAGGTAATACAGGAAAGGCCAACATGGGTCTCATAGGCTATGCTGTGGCCCCATTCCTGATATTGTTAGGGTAGATTTACAAAATGTCCATCTACTGAATGCTATCATTTTTGCATCTTGCACCCCATGTAAAGGCTGTTGAGGTTATATCTAAGTGGAATATCTGTCCTGCTGATAAATGTCTGACATTTTCAGAATACTCACATTTGTACTTTTCATAAATGTTTTAATGTGAGGTCTTCAGGAAAGATGATTCATTTTACCCAAGAAATTAATATAAAACTGGCATGTTACCCCCAAGTCTCCAAGAAAAGGTGAGAATTGTCAGAGTGTGAGATTTGCTGCAGGTGATTATCAAATAAGAAGGCCTCATGATTCAACTTACAAATCTTGTTTCCTCTTGGCATTCATCTTTCTGGCATAACAGGATCACAGAATTTTCATTTCACTTGTATCTTGTCTCTGTTCCTAATCTTGCCATATACTCTCTTCAAGTGAATGTCAGACACAGTTGCACATGCCTCTGTATTCACGGGTAGTCATAGAGTCTGAGAATTTTACTGTGTGTGGTCTGAAAGTTTTCTGCAATGTAGTTGAGCTGCTACTTGCTGGGGAGTATTTGCAGGGTTACTGCTTTGGAGGTAAGCCTTTTGCTTTTGTGTCTGCTCATTTCCATGTGCCCTGATAGGTAACCTATAGTGAGGAGATCATCAGGAATATCTAAGAAATGATTTCTGCTGAAGGGAGTTTTGGATTGTTCTTTGCCACTCTTTGTAAATGGAGCCATTTGAGGACATAAGCATTTTTGTACCTCAGACTTGAAGATCAACATACACTTAACATGTTACTACACAGCGGAGTCTTTCTAGAATGGAAGGCAGATGTTTTCAAATTGTACATCACTGTTTTTATTTCATATCCTCTCAAAATTCCTTGGCTAATTCTTTTTTTTGTCCCCTCCCCTTGGCTAATTTTTTAGCTTCATTTCCCTGTACTACTCTTTAAGCCACTTGTGAAACTCCAGGCTTCCTTCTCTTCAGATCTCAACTCTCTTTCTCCATTATTTCTCTCCTCTCCAGCACAAACACACTTAACTAAGGAAGTTTGTTTCCTTAATATGCTGTCCTAGATTCACTAACTTTGGATAGTAATGAGTGCTTTGAGTTATGAAAACCAGACAGACACATGAACAGACATATGCACACACACACATACACATGCATACACACACACACACTCACACACACACACTCACACACACACACACACAATTTCTAAAGTTTGAGACAGAGCCTTAGGGTCTTAGGTTGGTTGTTGGTGATCAGCTAATTGGAGTAGATAATCCCTGTTTCTGTACTCTCTTTCATTACTTGTATTTTTAAATAATACACAAACTTCATGCCCAGTGAAGTGCCATTTGCATGATGTATTTATTCTCGGGTTTCTTTCACTGTATTAAAGTGAATAGAGAAATCTCTCAACAATTACAAATTTAAAGTGTTAACAATAGATTGAAGTTCCCATATAAGACAATATTACAACTTTTTCCTGTGGTACATATGCACAAGAATATTCAGAGAATAAAAGGTGAGTCTGTGTGAAAATGTCAAAGCCCTATCTCTGAGAGTATACAGCTTGACTCAATCTTGAGAATGGATTTGTTACTTGAGAGTGGGCCATTTTAAGAATTTGAATACAAGGAAAAATATCATAGGTCAGCAAGCCTGGGACACTTTGCTGTATTGTCACCATAAAAGGTGGCTATGAGAGTCATTCATAGAGGAGACAGGGTCTGATAACTATTGGTGAGCAGCTTAAGCAGTAGGCAACTGGGGCTCTGGAAAGCCATTCAGTTTGAGAACTTTCATCATGGCAAATACCCAATCTTTGGACTATATATTATTGGGATCGCTGAGAATTCTGAAATTACAGGTAGCCACCTACTTCTATTGCTTCATCTCTTCCACATAAGACCGAGAGTTCTGAGGTCAGAATTTGTAAATTACCCAGTTCTCCAGGCCTCTTTATTCCATAGGATGATTCGTTGCTGGAAAGGCTCTGAGGACATTGAAAATGGATGGAAGAGTGCCCAGCTCGTCCTGTTCTACACCTCTAGCATAGATATGAATGCTGTACTTATCTTCTCTACTCTCTAATACATTCATCACATACCCCTTCTCCTCTTCCTTTTTCATTTAGGGTTAACTGTTTGGGATTGGATAATCTATCAGCAACTGGTCTTTGGGGAAGAATGATTCTCTTTTTCTCACTAGCTATTAATTTGCCTGTAGATTTTCATCTAGGTGTGGGATTAAGTGTATTCTTTTTTCTTCTTCTTAGAGACGTTTGCAGGATTTGGAATTACAGGATTTCCTGGCATCTTCTCAATAATCTTCCAGCATTGGTACATTATAGGATTGCAGAGGCCTTGACAGAGAGGCTGAGACTCATGGGAAGTGGGCATAGAGTGTTGAGACAGGTCCTTAGTTATTCTGTCTATTTATTACATTTCATATCTAGTTAATTTTGATTTTGTTCATTTCAATGGCTCATTTTCTCCTCTCTGAGCAGTGGTAGGGATTGAACTGCCAAGAGAAAGCTCTTCATTAAGAAGATACTGGCAAACCACGAGAACAAATATCCAAAATACTACCATATGGACAAGAAACATGAATAGGCAAGTGAACACGAAATGCCAGAAGTCCACCATTCTTCAGCAGACAAGAGTTTGCAAATATGGTAATGTAATGTAATATTGGGCAAAGAATTTAGAAGTCTAGTTTAAAAAAATCAGTTGTTTTAAGGAGAGTTAACATAGATCATCAAATGAAACAAAGATAATTGAAGACTTGTTCAAAAAATTCAATGAAGACATAAGTGATTATGAAAAGAAGAATAAATCACAGAAGGGATAAACAATAAACCAAACAAAAATGTAATGAAAAGTATTTTTCATAGAGGATAGATAACATGAAAAAAGACACCAAATATTGAAGACATTGTTAAGAAGTTAAAGCCAGATTTATTCTCTGCAGTGCCTTCCCATCATTCCTCACATTCAGAAGGCAGTTACTCTATTCGTTATTACCCCTGAAAAGCTGATAAAAGTTCAATGCTCATTCCAATGTTTGAGTGTGTACATCTGCATCTGCATTGGTCAGGCTCTGGCAGAGCCTTTCAGAGGACAGTTATATGGGGCTCCTCTCGTTAAGCACTTCTTGGCAACAGCAATAGTGACTGGGTTTGGTGTCAGTAGATGGGATGGATCCCTAGGTGGGGCAGTCTCTGGATGGCCTTTCCTTCAGTTTTTGCTCCACTTTTTTGTCCCTGCACTTCCTTTTGACAGAGCACTAATATTTTAGGGGTGAGTGGGTGATCCTATCCCTCAACTGGGAGCTGTGCCCATCTACTGGATATGGTCTTCACAGGTTCTCTTTCCCCTTTGTTGGATATTTTGGCTAAAGTCCTCCCTATTGGGTCCTGGGAACCTCTTGGGTCCCTGGCATCTGGTCACTACTTTCTAGTCACTACTCCCAGGCCCCCCTTCCCCACTGTTACACACCTACTTTTAAATTCTTGACCCTCTGTACTTCTTCCCCATCTCCTCCCATATCTGAACTTGCTCCCCTTTTCCCCTTCCCCTATTTTCTCCATCACAGATCCCTCTCTCTCTCTAACTTCACAGAGATTATTCTTTTCCCCCTAGTAGTACTGTAGTACCCCCACTTTGGTGTGATCTTCACCTGAGTGTGGGGACCCCAATGGGGAATTTAGGGCAAGGACTTTAGGAGCTGAAGGGGTTTGAAACCTCATAGGAAGAACAACATCATCAAATAACCAGACCTCCCAAGTACTCCCAGGGACTAAACCACCAACCAATGAATACACGGGGGTACCCATGGCTCTAGCTGAATATGTAACATAGGACTGCCTTATCTTGCATCACTGGGAGGGGAACCTCTTGGTCCTATGGAAACTTGATGACCCAAGAGAGGTAACCACTCGGCCACTGAAGCAGGAGTGGATGGGCAGGTGGGAGAGCACCCTTATAGAGGCAGAGGGAAGGAGGAGGGGAATTGAGGGGTTGTGGAAGGGAAACTTGGAAGGTGGGTAACATTGGAAATGTAAATAAATAAAATAACCAATAAAAATGTTAAATGCTTCTAATGAAATATCATTAACCATCCCTTTGAATTTACCTTATCTTTTGACTTATTAAAAGTTTAAATTATTGCACAAAGCTATGGGTTTTATTATAACATTTTAATATATGCATTTCTTTCTACTTACTATATATGGTCTTTATTACTCTCTTTGGCCTTTTCATCACCCACCTTTTCCATCACTCAAGAGTCATGATTCTTTTTTCATATCTATGTTTATCATATGAGGGACACATGGATCATTGTCTGAGTTCTGTTGGTTCCTTATTCTTTGGTTTATAGAAATCCTTAATGTATGTGTTTCTTAGAAAGATTTTATTCCACATGAATTTTAGCATATATCTAGTATATACTAGGCAGTGATTTACTTTCAGGGCTTAAAATATATCACTCAGTGCATCCTTCTTCATACAGGATTCAACTCAGAGGTCTGATGTGATTCTGCTGGGTTTATATTTATGAATTTGCTTCCTTTAGTAGAAGTTTTAATATTGTTTTCTGGTCGTGTAGGTTTGGCATCTTAACTCTCAGGTGTCTTAGAGACATTCATTTCTGGTTGTGCTTATTCGGGATTCTTGAATGTTCATGTCTTTTTCTGGATTTGATAAATTTTCTTCTATAATTTTATTGAACTGATTTTTTTGTACTGAGATTTTTGTCTTCCCTTCTTCCTCCAGACCACTGATTTTCTAGAGTGGGCTCTTGATCATAATTCCAGACTTCTTGGAAAACATGACCTTGCTTATTTTCTTTTTTATTGGCTGAAAGTGTATTTCCTTAGCCCTGTCTTCCACTCTCACTATTAGCGATGAACCCAAGACATTTAACATCTCTTTTCCTAAAGACTTTATTTTTATATTTCTTTATTCTATAAATATATGATAAATTTGTTATGGAAATATATTGTTGGAATATTATTAGAATAGTCTAGGAATTTTAAGTTCTAAGAAAATAGTATTACAGAAAAGTAAGTAAAACTTTGCTCTCATAACATTTATTTGTGCATTGTATGGTTTCACAGATATATGTGGAACAGAGAAGAAAAATGGAGAATAGATAACTATACCAATATGTGTCTATCATGTTATTAAAAAATAAAGTGTTAAAAGGTCACAAAGTGGCCAAAGATATTTGATCTTAGAAGTTATATTTCAGGACAGGAAGTATGAGAAGGTGGGACAAGGATAACTTGTTATTCCCTGCTGAATCTATAACACCAAACTTTTCTTTCCTTCATCCTCCCTATCCCCATAATTTAATTAATGTAAATAAATTAAATACATAATTGAATTAAATTAAATTAAGCATTAGCAGGCAAATACTGAAGCAATATATATGATCTAGCCATGTTGCAATTGAGTAATTCTTTTTCTTCCATTAATAATATGAATGTTTTATGGCAAATATACATTTTATATGAGTAAAATATGAAAACAAAAATGACCTATTCAAGAGTATTACAAAGAAGGCAAAACACAAGTCAGGTAAAGGAATCAGACAGCAGGAAAATGTCAGGCATAATAGTAAGAAACATTTAGGCACATACTACAATATTGGTTGTAGCTACCAGATATAGTGTAATCTATTTAGTATGGATACTCTTGCCTTGGTTTTAAAAATAATGCTTCTATTAACTCTGAAAATTTCATATATGCCTGCAACCCACTTTTGTAATGACACTCTCCTAGTTTAAAAGAGAAGCTTTTTTCATTTCAGTACAATAAAGTTTCAACAATATGAAATGAACAAGGACAACAAAAGTGGAGAGAGAAACACCGTGAGGCTTCAACCAATATAAAGAATTACAAGCAACTAAGGAATGCTGGGCGCAAGACAGATAGCCTTCCCACGGGAAGAACACATGAGTTTGTTATCCAGCACCTCAGTTTTCATAAAGCTTATTATTAAAGAAAGACATGGTGGTGGATATGTGTAATTCTAGTGTTCAGAAAGCTGAGAAGGAGGACCACACTGCAAGTGGGAGACCATCCTTGAATTCATATGAGACCCTGTCTCTAGAGATAACTACTATTATTCTCATTTAGTTGGTTAGAAAGCAGTATAGAGAGAATTGATAGAACTTGTTCAAGGTTACACTAGTGATAAAAAGCAGAGAGTCAAGTGTCTGCCCATAGATTTACAGTTGACGTGCTGCACTGCTTTATACCTTCTTGTGGTACAATTTTGCTATGCTGTGTCAACATCTTTTAGTTGTTGCTAAAGGAGAGTCTGGAAAGATGTCTAGATAGTGAGTACAAAGGCATCGGGGAAGCAATCTCCAGATTTATTGTCAGCTAAGTGAGATTTAACTGTGAGCCTTCTGCACGCTTGCCTTCAACATGTACACTGCAATAATAACCACTTTATAAGAAGGAGTGAACTAAGTGCGAAATGTCTATACAGCTCTCAGGATGGTAACTACATGTTGTATAATTAATGGGAGCAAATGTCTTCTGAGTGTGAAGAATAGAGATGGAGGAACTTCTTATCTTCCCTGTGTGACAATGAACAGGTCCTAGGTATTTTTGCTTTTGGTACAAAACAGCTCCTAGATTAGTCAAAGAAGGCAATGTTTTTGCCATCCAGGCCCGTGAATGCACGTTAGCATCTTCAAAACCCACTACAACCATAGTGAAGCATGTTTATACTATATATATATATATATATATTATATACTTTCACTTCAGGATTGTCTTTCTGCAGGATATGAATCCCTGGAACTAAAAGAAGGAACAATCTAAAGAAGGCTTTTGGAATAGGGCACTTAATTATGCATTCTAGTTGGCCCATGTCTTTGTCTTTCTGACCCACCATGTGCTTTTTTACTAAGGAGAAGACATACCTGTCCAGAGACTTCTTCACTTTATAAAAAAATCTCAATTCATTAACACTCCTCCCCAAACCCCTATAAATCAAATTCTACTTCCAAGCAAACAGGGGTCTTTCCATATAAAGGGAGCCATCATTTGGCATTAAACCTTGCATCTCTGAAGGGAACCAGTGCAGAATATGTCATTGGTGATTTTCCCAGGTTAGGAGGCAACACAGTCAGGCTGAGACAGCAGGGGGCATACAGGCTCTACAGCATGCCTGGGTTTGTTTACTATGAAAAAAAATAAGACAGAATAAATCTAAGTCCAGGATAAGGTGTAGCAGTTAAATATTAAACTGTTGTCAAACACTGGTGTGATTTTCCAAGATTCTAAGTCTTACTAAGGACTAGTAACTATTAGATTCCAGAACAGACTCTGTTTATCTCCTTTCTAGAAGTAATAACAGCCATTATACATCTGTCCCTTCTATATTCTCTGGATCAGCTTACTGAGTATGTAGGAATATCTTGAACCCAATGCAAAAGGTTGCTTATACTGGGTAACTGAATTGTATCTGAAGGATAGTGGCGAAAGCCAGAGACAGGCTAGATTCTGGAATGTATACACAGAAATGGAAAACAGATGAAAGTTCCTATTCATCATTAAAGCTCAGGGTATTTCCCAAGCCAGAGATGAAGCACAAGAAGTTGTCAGTAGTACTGGGTCATTCAGGCATTTAGGGTCACAGGGAAAGAGAGAATGACCACCATGCTATCATTGTTCCATCATTAGTCCTAATAAAGCAGTGTTGACTAATAGTGATAGGAGTAGTAACAAACTATACCATTGCCTTCAAGGATATTGATGTTAGGTTCTCCCAGTCTCATTTGGATGTGTCTCTTGGCAATAGGAGGCATGCTGAAGCTTTCTCTCTCTGGGTCAAGACACCACACGTTTCTCAAAGTCCTTGCTCATATGTAATTCTGACTAGTGTGAACAAGCCTGATGTAGAATCAAAGGTGGAGAGAAACTTGTGAATATGGTTTTGTTGGCCTCTTATCCCTTTCTCGTTCTGAGAAGATGGTTTACAAGGGCAGAGATAAAAGACTACAAGTATCCTCTTTATTCCACAATACCCAAACACCATCATATATCCAGGGCTGCGGACACCAAACAATTAGACTCTCTCTTCATGCTGGTTTTGCCAACTTCACACAGAGACCTTGGATTATATCTTCACTTTGTACAGGACTGTTTTTCTGTTGTGTTTAAACCAGTGTCACGTCTGGGTCTTCATCAGGATGACTCAGGGCTTTATAAGAGGTTCATATTCTTTCCCCCAACTCCAAAAGGATGAAATCATGATCTAGGATGCGAGTCTGTGAACTCTATAACAGCTCTTCTTATCTTTCTCAGTGGTGTTTCTGAAATCTATTAATTCCTTTTCCTTCTACAGGAACCAGGTCACAGTTGCTTTGAATTATTTTGCTTGTTTCATCATTGATCACTATGGAAAGAAAACATGTCTTTGAAATTTTGTGTTTGCTTTTGGTATGAAAATCTTTCTAGTACATGTCAAATGTTCATCCAAAATTCATTCATATTAGCTGCCATCTAAAGCTTTGCTTTTACACGTCTTTCCCCTTTCACTTTTACGACTTCACCACTCATCCAATTTAATGTCATGTTCTAAAGATTCTTCAGGCCGTGGAACTACAGGTAAGAAACCAGTACTTACAACTAGCATCAGTGAGCTGTAGACAGGTCCACAGGTCACTGATGGGGGTGACACCACAGAAGTAGTCAGTGTCCGGAAAACCTGGTAGCAGATAGAGTTCTAATGGCTGGTAAACCCTCTGATGATCTGTAGATCCGTCCACTACTCAAAAGCAACTTGCTGGTATTTTACTATTTGATTCCAAGTATAATGACTGACTGTGAGAAGGCTCATCATGTGATGCTCGAATCTCCTGTGATTTCTTTTTGTTTGTGCAGGAACTTTGTCTAAACTGAGGAAGGGCAAGTTATCTTCTAAGGTTGAATTTACTTTGAGTTTCCTTTCTTCATAAACCAGGAGCTGCTGTGGCCTTGCTCAACTTCATGTTCTATGGTCTGGGCAGATTTTTGCTTGTTTCCAAGATTGCCCAGTTTCTAACATCCCTATAACTAATATTCAAACTGAAGTGCATTGAAGATTGGCGTAACCAAAACAGAACTCTGAGCTCTACAGTGGGGAATCAGACTAAATGCTTTCAACACTATTTATTCTTGCATATCCTTATTGAAGGAAGCTGCCTAGTAGAAATTCTGTCATGAGGCACAAGGTCTCCAGATTTTCAAGACTTATTACATACGTCTCACAAGTGTAAGATATTCAGTAAGGATATATCTAATGAACTCATTTTTTCCCCAAGCAAATTTCCGAACCTGTAATGTTGCCCCCAAATTGCAAGAAGATTTGAAAATTGTTGAGAATGGAAGACTGACTTGCTGCAGGTGATAGCTAAATGGCTTGTTGACAATTAAGGCAGAAGTCCCCATGGAATAATCTAGCCTTATCCATTATCATGTGCACTGATAGGATCTCCAAATCAGGACATTGCTTTGACAAAAATGATTTCTTTACTGTTCCTTTTGAAAGTGCCTTGAGGGTAGCACTAAGAACTGGAGGGCTTCTGTACCTCACACTTGAGGATCAGGTTGAATCTGACACGTTGCTACAGATTGGAGTCTTTTGTGTATCTACAGTAGGAAAAACAGAAGGTTTTAGATTCTACCTCATGGTTTTCATGGTGTTACCTTTCTCTTCATCTCTCAGATCACCTTGTAATCAACTGGTCTATTGTTCTGGAATCTTTTATTAGTCTACAATCCAGCCTTGAAGTCTCAGGATTTGTTCACCTCTGATCTCCTATCTTTCATTCCATTCTATTTCTTGCTCTTAATTTATTTCCCATGTCAACATGTGTTTTTTTCGTAAGCCTTTTGAACTCCTTCATTATTTTACAACCAATTTTTCATTTTCTCCTCTTTCTTTATCACTGATATAATGTCTCTGAACTCACTATTTCGGTAGCTAACATCTTTGAAGCAGATATTCAGTCTGGGTTTTGCTGTTCTTGTACATATCTTATGATGTATTCATTATGCTTTGTACATGTATTAGGATGGAGATTTCTGTTATTAGATTTTGAGCTACTCATTATTATTAATGGATAGCCTTCTCTTAATAGGTATGTCCCTGGTGCCCTTCAGTTAACAAATCAGGAACAACAACCAAAACCTACCACTATCAGAAATACTACTTCGTTCATTACATTATTTTCTCTATAATACCCTGAGAAAAGCAACTTGAGAGAGAAAGGCTTTATTCTGAGTCCCGGATTGAAGGTAATCCATTGTGGTCGTAAAGGTATATTAATGGACTTTAAGGTGGCTAGACTGGTCACACTGACGAAAGGTCAGATGCAGACAACAATGCATGCTTCTACTCAACTTGCTGTCTATTTTTTATTCAGGACTTCCCACATTCCACTGGAAAATATCTAACATGATCACAGTGGCTTAGTGACACACAGTAAATTCTTTTAAAATATCTCTAGATGAAAATAGTATTCCTAAGCTGGCTTCTGGATTCTTTTTTCAGTTGACATTCATCATTCAACACCAGAGTTAGCATAAAAAAACATAAACTGGCACATTAAAATGTCCTAAAGTCAATTGCTATTCCACTGTTGTCAAGGGAACTGAAAATGAGAACTAAATTTTTTTAAAGATACTAATTAGTTAATGCATTGTAAAAGTTTTAATAACATTAAGATGAAAGAATACATAGAAATGGAAACATGAAGACAACAGAAGCTTGAATTAAAGAGAAGATAATGAAGAAGGAAGGAAGGAAGGAAGGAAAGTGAATAGGAAGGAAAAGTGTTTAAGATTGAAAAAATATCTGCTTGCTACATAACAAAAGAAGTACAAAAAGAATTGTATTGATAAAAGGAGTTAAGAAGAATAAAAAATTATAGTAGATTATAGAAAAAAATTGAAAAGCTCTTCCAAAAAAGAAAAAAACCCAAATTTTTAGATCATCTTCTTATGGTCTCTTGTATTGATGTTTGCCAGATAAAGGACTCATTGAATGATGTTAAAATCTTTTATTTATTAGCATTTGGGCAGGTGCTGATGCCAGACATACTAAGAGCCGGTTATTCTTTGATGTTGTACAAACTCAAGGAATTTCCTTTCTCTGGACATCTGGACAGCAAGAACTGCTGCTGGCCTTATTCAACCTCATACTTTATGGTATGGGCAGGTTTTTTTTGCTTCCAAGATGCTAGAACTCCTATAACTTAGCAACAATATGCCATTATTTCAAGTGTGTAGAAGATTACGGTCAGCAAACAGAACTCTGGGCTAGAATTCTAGGTAGTCAGAATCAGATAATCAACATTGTCTATCACAAGATACCCTTTATGAAATAATATGATGTAGAATTTGAATGCTCTGTTGGTGAGTTTTGGGTCTCCACAAGCTGATGAACTTCTATTCCAAGTAACTTACTTTGAGATACAGGATGCTTTTTGGATCTCTCAAGGGAGGAGATCTGACCTAAAATTGAAGTAACTTTCCCACGATCGAGATGCCAAAGAGATTTGGCAGAGATACAGGTAGCGAGAACAAATTTACTTTATTGACATAGTGATAGCATGGATTAGAAATTTTAGTTGGCAGCAATGGTGTCCTGAATCTAGTTGACATAGCTGCAGAGATTGGTGCACACACTACAATTGTCCTTCAGGGATCAGACATAGTTTCAGGGAACAATTTCCTTGAGCTTTCCATTGCAGACTAGAGAGCCACCAAAATCAACTCCAGAAAAGAGGAAGATTGTGTAAAGGATGGGCATATATGAACAGGCCACATTCCACTGAACTTAATACCCCATTCTAACCAACCTGTGGCTCCAGTTGGTTTTTAAGATAGTTAAGATCCACAGGGCCCTACCGAAGGGCCTGTAAGTTCTTAGGAGTGTGTCCATGGAAAGGACTGTGAGACTGTGGCTTCTTCTATCGCTTTCCTTCTAGGCTGTGAGGTGAGTGATTTGTGTTCCACCACCATGTATTCCCTCAACATGCTGGTTTGTGTAAACTATATGCTGCAACCTCCATAACTGTGGGGGCAGAATAAACCCCTACATTTTATTAAAAAATCCTATTCTTACTAAAGAATTGACATCCAGGGCATCCATTCTCTCTTCCCTATAGAACCTTTACACAAAACTTTCTACTTATTGCATCAGGGATTCAATCCTTACTCTCAGAGGTATAGAGAAAAAGTGAAAGCTGCCAGTCACCTGGCAGGAATATTGCTTCCCTTTAGGAAGCCAACACAGACCATGTTATCAGGTATCTTTCAAGGACGGGAGGCTTCACAGTTGGTCTGAGGCGGCACTGAGATATCTAGGAATTATACTCATTGACAGTGAAGAAAGGAAAAGAATGTAGACTATATCCAGACAACATCCCAGTGTTGAAACTACTGACAAGCAGTGAAGTATTTCCTAAGATATTAAGTTCCAACATTTTAACTCCAGAATATTCCTAGCTGACATCTTTGCTAAAAGAAAAGTGATGCATTCTGTATGATCCCAGACAGCATTCTGGTAATCACCTGATTTGTTTTGTAAATTTCTCTTTTTTCTGTTGCAGAACTATGTGCACTGTGCATTTGAAATATGTTGGTAGTCTGAAAGCCAGTGGATTGGCTTCAGAGATGAACTGAGTTTTACAGAGAAGAGGAGGAGGAGGAGAAGGAGGAGGAGGAGAAAGAGAAGGAGGAGGAGGAGGAGATAGACGTGACTCTACTCAGCACTGAAGCTGAGGATGTTGGTCAGTCATATATAAGGCACTGCTTTTTTGTCAGGTTGGTAGACTCCAGAAACTGAAATTAAATTAGAGCAAGTATTCATATACACACCAGGACAATGTCTTGAAAAGATTGGCTCTAAGTAAGTTTTTGGAGAGAATTTATCTCTTTTTTTGAAAATTTTGTTTTTTATGCAATATATTTTTGATCACTGTTTGCTATTATCCAATTACTCTGAGATGCTCTTCATTACCCTAATCAAACAAATTTCTGTCCTTTTTCTCTCACTCTTAAAAAATAAAACAGCAGAATTCCCAAACAACCCAGACTATTGCCAAGATTTTATTTTACTCTCCACAAACCAATAACAAATCATTATTACTGAAGAAATCACCAACACAATTTATTGAACATGGAGAAGGTGAGCTGTTGCCTAAATAGAGGCTTTGTCTCTAAGGTCTACTCTCTTTGGCATAGGGAGACCATCGGCCTTTAAAGCTTACACTTGAGTCAAACTCTGTCTTTCCTTTCAACCCATTCCAGGGTGGGAAGTTCCTGGCTGTTCAGGATGAGGGGAAGAACAGGAGAGATGTCTATGAAAATGAATGGAAATCTTCAACTGATGGGGGTGAGAAGGTCTTCGGTATCTTGAGGAAGAAACTGAGACCTGGGATAAAGGAAATACCCAAGAATCAATGGGGATGACCTTAGCTGTGACCCACTCTATTGAGGATATGGAACCTCAAGAGGCTACCTTTCCTAAGCAGGCAGTAAGCCCAGTGGACCAATAGAGACACCAACTCACCCACAGAACTTCCAATCCAAAATTTATTCTGTATGCAGGAAATTCATGCACAGGGGAGTTAGCAGAGACTGAAGAAATGGTCAACCAATAACTGGCCCAGCCTGAGACTGATCCCATGGGCAAGCACTATTGCTAACACTATTAGTGATACTCTGTTATGCTTGCAGGCAGGAACATGTTGTCATCTGAGAGGCTCCACAGTAGCTGTCAGACAGATACAGACACACACACAGCAAAACAGTGGATGGACCTTGGGGACTCTTATGGAAGAATAGGAAGGTTTGTGGTCTCTGAAGGGGTAGGAACTACACTGGAAGACTAAAAGAGTCAAATAACCTGGGCCTTTGGGACTCTTAGAGTCTAAACTGTGAACTAAAGAACGTACCCTGGCTGGACCTAGGCATCCCTGCATATATGTAGTAGCTGTGTAGTTTGGTCTTCATCTGGGTCCTGAACAGCTGGGACCAGGGCTATTCCAAAAGCTCTTGCCTCTATGTGGGATATGTCATTCTAGCTGGGTCCCCTTGTCTGGTCTTAGTGGGAGAGGAAGTGCTTAGCCTTACAGAAATTTGAAGTGCCAGGGTGAGGCCATATGGGGTGGGGCACCTGCTCAGAGGAGAAGGAAAAGGGCATGGAGGAAGAATTGTCCAAGTAGGTGACTGAGGGGAGAATTGAGCTAGATGTAAAGTTAATAAGTAAAAATATAAAATTAAATTTAAAAAAGAAAAAGGGCCTTTTTTACTTCACAATTATGCCCAATAATAATGTGGTATTTTGTCATGATCATAAAGTTAGAAAAGAAAATACTCTTTTTTCCAAACTGCCTATTTTCCAAAACTTCTACAATTCCAGTCTTGCCATACATTTCAAAGCAGTCTCTTAGATTATATTCTTCTGTATCTTTTTTAAATACAACCAATAAAATTTTTTATTGTCATTAAATGGGCACCAGACTTTACAGAATCCTCTCTAGAAACATGTTCTGTGGATGTCACTACATGTTTATCAACCTTGTATGGCCAAGCACACATTTCAGCATCTGCCTCTTCAATCGTAGGGTAGTTCACTAAACCAAAGCCACAGGAACATTTTCTTTGTGGGATTTCTCACTACCACACAGTCTGTAAGGGGATCCCATCTCTCATAAAGTTCTCTTCGGCTATCATCTGTGGATTCAAACCTCAGAACATTAATAAACAGTGTCCTCAGCTGCTCTGCTTCTTTTGGATTATGATCCTCCATTTTGAGACTCAACTTGCCTCTTCCAACTGAAGTTCAATATTGTGCTATTTTATTTTATTTTTTAAAGATTTATTTATTTAATGTATATATACGAGGGCTCTACCTGCATGTTTATCTACGTGCCAGAAGAGGGCATTCAAATTTATTATAGATAGTTGTGAGCCATCAAGTGATTTATGGGAATTGAACTCAAGACTTGAGGAGCAGGCAGGGCTCTTAAATACTGAGGCTAGCCCACATATCATGCTTTAAAACTTGTCTTTGGAGTTTTGTCTTTTCACATGCTGTTGCTACACATAAATTATTTTGGGATACACAGTGTTTTTGAGAACGTTCAAGTGAAGAAAAGAAGGATCCCAAATATAAGTCAAAGTGGTAAATGATCAGGCAGTAAAAAGGCTGTGAAGAAAATATTGCTTTATTGCAGAGTGACTACAGAGGGATTGGGAATCTCTAGTTGGCAGCGATTGTGTCCTCAATCCAGTCCACATAGTTGCAGACCTTGGTGTACACACCAGGGTTATCTGGCAGGGCACAGCCATAGCCCCAGGAGACAATACCCTGGAGCTCTCCATTGCAGACTACAGGGCCACCAGAGTCACCCTAGGAAAAAACACAGTGTATTAGAAAGGGCATGTGAAATAGGGCTTCATATAGTAAACTCAATAACTTTCCCCCCACCTTTCTATTTCTTTTTCTCCACAGCCTGTTATCCTCACTACTATGTGGAAATCCAAAGGAGAATCTGTCATTGCACACAGAACAACAACAGGACAGTTTCTGTCTCCCATCACTAGGCTTTTAAGATCCACTCTCAGGAGAGCAGAGATCTGTATAAGTGGACGGTGGCAATCACCTGGCAGGAATCCTTGCCTCCCTCTAGGAAGCCAGCACAGACCATGTTGTCAGTGATCTTTCCAGGGTAGGAGGCTTCACAGTCAGCCTGAGGCAGCAGTGGGGCATCCAGGCACTGGAGCAGGTCTGGTTCATTGACTGTGAGGAAAGGAAAGGAATGAAGACCTCTATATCTAGACAACAAACTGGTGTTGAATAGCTGGCAAGCATTGTTCCTAAGAGATGAACATCTGCTTAAAAGCTATGCATTTTTGATCCCAGAATATTCCCTGCTGATATCTTTCCTAAGAAAATAACACCATATTGTAAAATATTCCTGGCCAGCATTCTGGGGATCACTTTAATTTGTTGTATAAATTTCTCTTGGATCTGATGCAGCGCAGGTGTGTACTATTCACCTGAAATGTTTTTACATTCTAGAAGACAGTAGGGTCAGATGTAGGTGATTACATAGGAGAGAAAAAAAGAGATATAGTAGGTGACAAGTCCTACTCACCACCAAAGCTAAGGGTGTTGCCCCAGCCAGAGATGAGGCACTGAGTGCCTGCAGGTGCACAGGAGCTGGGCAGAGCCACAGTGGCCACTCGAGCATTGAGTTTCACAGGGGAAGAGAGCTTGATCAGCATGATGTCATTGTTTAGGGTCTTCCTATCGAAGTTGGGATGCTTGATGATCTTGGCAGCATTGACAAACTGCTCATTGCCCTCAAGGACATTGATGTTGTGCTCTCCCAGTCTCACTTGGATGCGGCTGTTGGGAAATGGACACACGCCACAGTCGGTTACTCTATGATTCAAGACATCGCAAGTTTCTCAAGTTCCTTACTCTAATGTGCATATGAAGATTGAAAGATCTTGCTGCGGTACCAAAGGAGAAGAATAGGGAAGGCAGATAGGGTTTCGTTTGTCACCCTTGCCTTTTCATTATCAGAGAGAGACCGTACACACAGGCTAACATGAAGTTCTGTTGGAATGTAGTAGAACAAGGGGACTGGCCTGTTCCCACCCCAGCAAGCATCAGAACTTGTCAGCTTTGGCCACATGGCTATGGCTTTAGAGTCCAAAATAGTGGCTGGTTATCTGGAGGTAAGAAATGAGTGGTGATTAAGAAGAGACCAATATTAGTGAGGTGAAATCGTTTGGGAAGTGTTTTCTGAGAGCATATAGAAGCTTTGTTCCAGAGATAGTCATGCTTGTACATTGTGCTGCTGCTGTACTTGAGACTGTGCAAGAGTCACCCAGGTGATGCTCAGATTGAAGGCACAAAGGGGTCATAGAGAGCAGCTGAAGCTTGCCACTGTGAGAAGCCATGGAAGGACATTGGTGAAGGTGCAGTCTCAGTTACAGTTGATGGCCCAGGCCTGAAGGGGTTATGTGAAGGATTTAAGGCGTGGTACCATGAAGATAGCCTATGAGAGGCTATTGGTGAAGTCTAGTTACAGAGGAAGCATATTGGAGATGCCAGTACCATAGGATGATCACCAGGATTAGCAGGGGAAATGGAGTGAATCATCTTGAGTGAAGAGTACTACAGAGGACCGAGCTGGAGAAGTGATGCCAGTCCTTTGGGGGAGCCCGGGAGGTTATTTGCATATCCCAGACATTGAAACAAGAAGCTATAACATTGGAGTTGCATTGGAGACCCCAAGATATTTGAGATGCGAGAGCTGTGGGGTATCTGCTGAGGAAAGCTGCTAACAAGGAGTGGAACCAGACCAGGAGAAAACAGTTTGTTGCAGTCAACATAGATGAAAAGGGAATTTGAGATCTAAAGACTGCTTTGACCTCAGACATGGAGATGCAGAGTCTGGACTTTGCCCAGCTGGTTTCCTGTCTTGCTTTGGGAATTACAGTTAAGTGACTGGATGAATCTCAGAAGAGACCTTGAACTTGAACTTTTAACATTGATGCAATTGCTATAGACTGTGGGGAATTTGGAAGTTGGACTAAATGTATCTTACATTATGCTAGGTTTAGGTATGGCCCCCATAGACTCATATGTTTTAACAAGCCGGAGGGGGCCAGGGAGTGGAGTGCGGTGGGTTGTATATGCTTGGCTCAGGGAGTGGCACAATTTGGATGTGTGGCCTTGTTAGAGTAGGTGTGACACTGTAGTTGTGAGCTTAAGACCCTCATCCTAGCTGCCTGGAACTAAGTACTGTGCTAGCGGCCTTCAAATGAAGATGAAGAACTTTTTCTCATGACTGCCTGGATGCTACCATGTTCCCACCTTAGTGATAGTTGACAGAACCTCTGAACCTGTAAGCAAGCCACAATTAAATGCTGTCCTTTATAAGACTTGCCTTGGTCATAGTGTCTGTTTACAGCAGTAAAACCCTAACTAAGACACCCTACAACTTCATCACTTGCCCATGCAAATGCTTGGTATAAAGATGTTTCACTCTGGGAGCACTGCTGTAAGGAAACCATTACTTACGATTTGTAGCAGTGAGCTGCAGACACCACCCATTGGTCATTGATCAGGGAACCTCCACAGAAGTGGTAGCCAGAATTCAGGGATACCTGGTATGGGACAGAATTCTCCTGACAGGTGTATCCTCCAACGATCTTGTCATCATCATCCACAGGGAAAGCAACTAGAGTGAAGATAGAAAGGAGAATCTAATTCATCAAAAATTTGGAGGGTGGATTGCTCAGATTTTGGTGTTACTTTTCCTCCCCATTTTTTTTTAATTTTTTTCCTCCCCATTTTTTAAGTATTACTTTCTGTGCAGAATGACTAACAGAAAGCAGAGAAACAGCACCCCCATCAGGCAACACAGGAACTGATGTCTGTCAGTGGCAAGGAATGCCAGAAAGGTAACTAGATCCTAGTGGTCTCAGAACTCTTCAAGGTTCCAGAGAAAAATAGAAGAAATGACAGAAGAACACAATTAGTGGTAACCAATTACATATTAGTTATCTAATCCATTGCTTGCTCCTCTGAAATTCCCAAAAACTATGCTGTCGAATACCCAGATGCCTTGCTGCTGAAGAATGTTTCTCCTGGTTCATTTTATGCATCTTCTGTTTGGCTTCCCCTTCAGCCTCTGTAATCAAGGCTTTGAATTGAACAAAGGATGTAATAGAGAGCGCTTTGATGGAGACAGACATAAAGATTGAGAGATTTAAATGTGGAAAATGCTGGAGAAGGAAGATGGATATGAGAGTTAAGAGATATGAGAGCAGAGATAACAATGTATCAGTAATTCATGTTTTTATTTAGATAGAAAAACAGGCCCATAGAAGGTATAATACTCACCAGCAGTCCCCACAAGGGCAAGGATCAGGAGAGCACTCATGGTGGCAGAAGGTGATGAACAGTGAAGGAGGGCAGACTTTTATATCCTTGAGGAGGGAAAACTCTGCCTCTGTAGGAGGAGGGTGGATTTGCTTTGACATTTCCTGAGCAAACACACCTGTTTTTTCCCCTTCCTAGATTCTTACCTCACCTCTTTTTGGAGTCCTTGGCATTAGGAGACCTTCAGGTGTCAAGGAAAATTTTATTCTCAAGGAGGATGGAGGGAAACAGCTGATTCTTGAAAGGATGCTAGAACAAAGGAAACAGTGATGGTCTAGCCTTGGTCTACAGGCTCCTCCCCCCCCCCCCGCTTCAATAGACATAATTCATGGTCGTTACAGAAGAATGACTCTATGGTATTCTTAGATATCCCTTGATGAATTTTCATTGCTTTTAGTAACTTTGAAGAAGACCTGTCCTGGTGCGTAGTGGGGCTCTTGAACAACACTCCTGAAATTGTCATTTCTTCCTCAATTTGTTGCTCTGAACGTGGTTCATCTGCTTAACAATAAAATAAAAAACTCGATGGAGCAGCACTAGCACATCAATGATAAGAAAAGAGGTACAGAGTTACTAATCAGTGTGGGCTTTTAGCAAATCTGCTTTCCATCCTAGCTCATTCTTTCAGACACATGGGGTGGAAAATGTGCAAAGTTTGACTAGGAAATATCTTAATTTGTAATGAAGTAGGGAATTACATGAATGCACACATAAACCTCTGTATAAATTTTGAGATATATCTGACTCTCATGCTAATGTCCTTTCAAGGCCACCTTGAACCTAATAAGCAAATAATACTTTTCACATATACTATGATGATCCTGAAGGGTATCAGTGCTGCCCTGAATATATTAAAAGTGTCTACCCTGTATGTCCATGCCCATGTTGGAAGTCTATACTCATTTTGAAGAATACAGTTTGAGAAATGTTCAACCTGACATATCAATAAAAATGATGTATACTTAGAAATTGGAGAAGTATAAATGTTTACACTAAACATGTAACACTGTATTTCTGTGCTCAGTCAGCAGTGAATCTCCATGTATGGGATCTTGATTTTTTTTTACTTAAACCACCCCTAAGACCAGCTTCCATTTTAATATGATACAAACAAGCTATAGAAGTGCTGTACTTGATTTGTGTCTCCTTGTACCTATTTTTTTTCAATTTGCCAAGCTGTGACTGTTTATTAACTGATCAGATTATAAAAATACCACACCTCTTTTTAAGACTTAATTGGAGTATCCTTCTTATCAGATGCTTACTTTCCACTAATGCTAGGTATAGCAAGAATTATGTTGGAAGTGAGATGAAGTTTAAAATCTCTGAAAAGTGGTTATGATTTTGGAGCTGACCATTAACATGGGAGATTCTTAGCTGAAATTGTGGTAATTGCATCAGTGGGGGCAAATTGACTGGAAATTGGAGAAATTGGAAATCAAAAGAAACTGCAAAAAAATGCAAGCATGGGCCTCATAGAATATTTTGTGGTCCTAGTCCTGGCAGGGCTGTGTGAGCTTCACACCCCTGAACAGTCACTCAGTGTTGTCATCTCTGTATCCTGTTTCTAGTTTATTTGGTCCTGGGGTCATTCCTAAGTGGGATGTCTCTCCTATTGTCATTTCTGTCAGATTTTTGGAATATTTGCATATTTCATTTTTCACAAACATGTTAGTGTGAGGTATTCAGGGAGGGTTTATTTGGATGAATTCATTTTACCAGAGAAATTATCTACAACTGTCATGCTGCCCCAAGGCCATAGGAAGATATGGAAATTATTGGAGCATGTGAGACTGGATACAGGTGGCAGGCGAGCAATCGGCTGACCATCTGCTCAGAGTTCTCAATGGAACAAAACATACACCAGTTTTCTCTCTGGAATTTCTCTTCATGTCCTGGAAGAATGTGAACTCAGAATTTTCTGTTTCTCTGATATTGTACTATTTCTTGCCTCCTTGATTTGAGGAGTCTTATCCAAGTGAAGAAGAGGTTGTTTAAATATGAAAACAACATACACGGCTGTTTTCGTATTTAAAGTACCCTCCAGTATTGTTAGATCATCTCTTAGTCACCCATTCTTTATTTCTTGTGTCTTTTCCTAGTCTACATTCCCACTTTTCAATTCTAGAACATTCCCCTCCTCTTATTTTCTAATGTTTTAAGCTTAATTAATTAATTAATTAATTTATATATTTACATTCCAGACATTGCCCTCCTCCAAATTTCATTCCTCCTCTCCCCTGCCTTGGAGAGGATGCTCTCTACCCACCAGGCCTAACCCCACTTCTGGGCCTCAAGTCTCTCCAAGATTAGGCACATTTACCACTGAGCATAGACCAGGCAGTCCTCAGCTATATATGTGCCAGGGGCCTTGTACCAGCCCAGTGCCAGGTTGGTGGTTCAGTCTTTAGGGACTCCCTGGGGTCTATTTAGTTGAGACTGCTGGTTTTCCTATGAGGTCACCCTCCCATTTATCTTCTTCAATCATTCCTCCAATTCAACCATGGGTGTCTCTGACTTCAGTCCAATGGTTGGGCGTAAGTATCTCCATCTGTCTCAGTCTGGTGCCGGCATGGCCTCTCAAGAAGACAGCCATACTGGACTCCTGTCTGCAAGCAGCATGTAGCATTAGTAATAGTGTCAGAGTTTGGTGCCCACCCATGGGATGGATTCCAAGTTGGACCTGTCACTTGATGCCCTTTCCTTCAAACTCTGCTCCATTTTTGTCTCTGCAGTTCCTTTAGACAGGAACACTTCTGGGTCAGAAATTTTGCCTCTTTGTTAGTAACCCTGTCCTTCCACTTGAGGTTCTAGATGTTCTCCCAACCTCCTCTAGCGGTTGCATATTTCATTCATTCTCCTGGCTATTTGGGCTTCTCTCCTGTCCTCCTCCTTATATCTGATCCTGTTCCCCCCTTTCCCCTCCCCTTGCCCTCTTCCAACCATCTTTCTCTCGTATTCTGTCTCCTATGATTATTTTCTTCCCCTTTCTAAGAGGGATTAAAGCATCCTCACTTGGGCTTTCTGTTTGTTAAACTTCTTACAGTCTGTGGGTATTCTGTACTAATATCCACTAATATCCGTGGCTAATATCCACTTATCAGTGACTACATACCATGGATCTCCTTTTGGGTCTACATTACCTGACTCAGGATGATATTTTCTAGTTCCATCCAATTGCCTGCAAAATTCACAATGTCCTCATTCATAATAGCTGAAGACTATTTCATTTTGTAAATGAACCACATTTTCTGTATTCATTTTTTGATTGATGGACATCTGAGTTGTTTCCAGTTTCTGGCTAATATGAATAAGGCTGCTATGAACAAGGTGCACCACGTGTTCTTATGGTAAGATGGGGAATCTTTTGGGTATATGCCTAAGAGTGGCAGAACTGGGTCTTCAGGTAGACTTATTTCCAATTTTCTGAGGAGCCACCAGATTGATTCCCACAGTGGATTTGGCAGTTTGCAATCCCAGCAGCAATGAAGGAATCTTCTTCTTTCTCCACATCCTTGCCAGCATGTCCGTCACTTGAGTTTTTGATCTTAGACATTCTGATTGGTGTCAGATGGAATCTTGGGGTCCTTTTGATTTTCATTTCCCTGGTGCCTAAGGATGTTGAACATTTCATTAAGTGTTTCTCACCTACTCATGATTCCTCTCTTGAGAATTCTCTGTTTAGTTGTACCCCATTGTTTAATTGGGATATTTGTTTTTTGGAGGTTAACTTCTAGAGTTCTTCATATATTTCAGGTGTTAGGCTTCTATTGGATATGGGGTTAGTGAAGATTCTTTTGTTCCCATCACTAGGTTGTCAATTTGTCCTATTGACAGTGTCTTTTGCTTTACAGAAGCTTCTCAGTTTACTATGATCCCATTTATCAATTATTGATCTTAGAGCCTGAGCCACTGGATTTCTGTTGAAAAAATTCCCCCCTGTGCCAATAAGTTGGAGGTTCTTTCCCAGATTCAGTATATCTGGTTTTATGTTGAGGTCTTTGATCCACTTGGACTTGAGTTTGTGCAGGGTGATAAATGTGGATCTATTTATATTCTTCTACACGCAGGCTGCCAGTTAGACCAGCACCATTTATTGAAGATTATTTCTTTTTTCCATTGTATGCTTTTGACTTCTTGGTCAAAGACCAGGTGTCCATAAATGGGTAAGTTCAGTTCTGAGTCTTCAATTCTATTCCACAGATCAATCTGTCTGACTCTGTACCAATACCATGCTTTTACTGTTATCCTCCTCCCCTTTTTTTCTTTTTTAAAATCACTATTTCTCTGTAGTAGAACTTGAAATCAGGGATCGTGATTCTCGCAGTTCTTTTATTGGTGAGAATTGTTTTTGCTATCCTGGGTTTCTTGTTTTTCCACATGAAGTTGAGGATTTCTCTTTCCATGTCTGTGAAGAATTGTGTTGGAATTTTAATGGGGATTGCATTGAATCTGTAGATGGCTTTTGGTAAGATTTTTACTATGTTAATCCTACTAATGATGAGCATGGGAAATCTTTCTATTTTTTGAGGTCATTTTGTATTTTTTTCTTCAGAGATTGAAGTTCTTGTCATATAGATCTTTCACTTGTTTGGTTAGAGTTATACCAAGATATTTTATATTATTTGTGGCGATTATGAAGGGTGCTGTAACCCTATTTTCTTTAAACAAAATAGGGAAATCTAGAAGAAATGAATTATTTCCTAGACAGAGACCACGTACGAAAGTTAAATCAAGAGCAAGTAAACTATTTAAACAGTCCCATATCCCCTTAAGAAATAGAAACGGTCTTTAAAATCTTCGAACCACAGGATCAGATGTTCTTTGTGGAAATCTACTATACCTTCAAAGGAAAGCTATTACTAATACTCCTCAAACTCTTCCATAAAATTGAAACAAAAGAAATACTACTTAATTCATTCTATGAAGCTACAGTTACTGTGATACCTAAAACTCACAACAACCCAACAAAGAAAGAATACTTCAGACTAATTTTGCTTATGAATATCAATGCAAAAATACTTAAATTCTCAGAAACTGAATTCAAGGACACAATTTCTCCTTTAATCTGAACTAATCTTTCTCATTAGTTCTCCTGTATCCATTATTTCTGTCAAGTCACATTTTTGTGGTTTCCAATAAAATATGTTTTCTGATTATTATGTCTAATATTCCTTGTTTTATAGTGAAGAGATCTGTTGTGTCTTCCTCTTATAACAATGACATTTAGTCAAAGTCTCTGATCCCAAATATACCCACAAGTAATCAGGTCATTGGCGTTTATCTCCCCTTGTATCCCATTGCTGCTCTTCACCTTTCATGTTCACACTGAAGGTATGCATTTATAATCTCTTTGACTTCCAAATGTATGGCACAGACTATGTACATCTTTTGAACAATATCTAGTGAGGGAGTTGCTGACTGGCTGAGTTTAACTTTAAATTTTGTCTATTTGATATAATATGAATTCAATATAATTTTATGTAGAAGAATTTGAACCCAACATCATGGCTGCTCTGGCAATGGATCACATCCAAAGATATGATTTGGCCAGAATAGAGACATTACAGTATTATCTGGCTGAAATACAGAAATACCCTTAATACACTCCTTTAATCCCTAAAAATGAAGATAATGTTAGGTTGTAGAAAAAGCAGCCATAGTGGAAAGTGACACATCAGAGAAAGTGAGGAATCAGAGAGAGACTTGAAAGAAGTCAGTGATAGGATACTCACAGGAGACTAGCAGAGGAAGAGTGGCTTAAGAGCACTTGTCCTTAAGAGTCACTTAAGAGCAGTAAGAGAGAAAAGGTGTGGTGAGTGATGTGTATATATGGCAGTTTTACAGAGACAGGTTACAAAGAGAACATGCTAGACACAACTGAAGACAGAAATACTCAGAGAATAAGAAGGAGCCAGATGATTAGAACCCATTGCCAACGATAGTTTAAGTCCAGGCAAAGCAATTCAGTTAGAAGGTGAAAAAAGCTCAAATGGGTCAGTCAACTTGGAAGATTAGATTGTAGGGAAGCTACCAGCTTCTAAGCTTAGACTTTGTGATGGTTACAACAGAAAAGGAAATGCTCTGGGCTCAGTCCAAGCTGTGTTACACCTTGGGTATAGTTTTTATTTAACTACTTTACCTGTGGAAATAAAAGGGACATTTCATATGTACATATGTATACATATATGTGTGTGTGTGTACATATACATACAACATTCACATTTGTATACACATATAGTATTAATGTTTGCATTTCATGGAAATACTAGGTACTTATATTATGACATTCCATGTAGGGACAATTCTTGGACTCTCCATTGGATTTATTTAGCTTACTCTTCATTAGTCTCAATTCATTTAAGCAATTTTAAATCCAGAATGCATTACCAACGTACCCTCATTGTTTTATTATACTAGTTGGTCAATCTTTATTTATCAGAACACTGTATTGGTGTTGAAATTAAGGTGGGCCACAGAAAGCAGGGAAAGAGGGCATGTATTAGTCAGATAGACCATGGAGACTGGACACCTAACATGAGTAAGTTGAAGGACAGAATTATTTATTTTGAATCACTGATTCAGAAGTTTCATGACAGTTCTTGGCAGTGTTGTTTCTGAACCTATGATAAGTTTGAACATCACTCATCTCTGGGACCACCTGGAAACCTGGAGTTGGCGGGGCTATGGGGAGTCTACAAGGGTGACCCTAGCTGTAATTCCTATCAGTGGGGTATATAGAGACTTAAATTGTCACCTTCTTTAGCAAGGCAGGACTTCCAGGGGAAGGAGGGGAACATCAACCCATCCAGGAAACCTTCAACCCACAATTTGTCCTGCCTACAAGATGAAATAGAGAATGAGAAAACAGCCAACCAATGACTGGCCCAGTTTGAGACCCATCCATGGGAAAGAGGCAAATCCTGACACTATTAATGATATTCTGCTGTGCTTCCAGACAAGAACCTGACATAACTGTATCCTGAAGGGCCTCATCCAGCAGCACATGGAAATGGATACAGAGACTCATAGCTAAACATAAGGTGGGGCTTAGGAGTCTTGAGGAAGAGTTGGAGGATAGAATTGAATGAGTCAGAGGGAAGGGCTCTGAGTACCAATTCTGTTGTATAGCAGAGCCAGTCATGCAAGAGATGGATATAGAAGATACTATAATGCACAGGGGAGTCCTCCCAGTGCATTGTGGTGCCCATTTCCTTCACCATTGTCCATGAGTGGCATGCCAATATCAATCACCAGATTCTGGACTCAGACTTTTCCTCTTTGAGAAACATTTCTAAACCTTCGTTTATTTTCTAATTTGAGAGAATTCAGTCATGAACTTGGTTGTTTTTGGCTCTTAACAATACTTTCATCAGACCAACTAAAAAAGTAAGCAGATAATGTAAATGGGTTCCTCAAATTACCTCAAAAATTAAATGTAATCTCACATATAATTTTTCAATTACTGCCTCAAAGCAGGTGATGTCTCAATAAATTTCAGTGCTGCGACTCTGTGTTTTTGGTAGAACTTCTACAGGAAAATGTACTCTGAATTAAGTCCGATAGAAAAGTATCACTGAAAAAATAGAACGTAAGAGTTACCCCATAGTTTTAATATTGATTTCTATTCATGACTCCTTGTCCATGTATAATCTGTATAGTAAAATCACTGAACAGAAATCAGACTGACCACTGTTCAAGTCTTTCCTCACATGTAATCTCCCTATAGATATCTGTCCCAAACTTATTCTATAAGGTAGGGAAATTTATCTTTAATATAGATTGCTAATATAACCATCAATTTGCTGAACATGGACTAATAAAAGCATGAAAATGAGAGTGATATGTCATTATTGAGAGGAGAAGGAAAGTGTGGTATTAGCCTATCTCTGAAATATGTTCAGGAAGTTCCTATTGAAGTTCATTTTTCACACTCCAAAGCACTTTCTAAGTATGAGCCTTGAAGCCTATAGTATAAATCATGTCTATTTCTCCCTGTATCATGTTATTTTATTCTCTAATTCGAATTAACAGAGCCCTTGCATATGATTTTTCTATATGATAAATTATTCTAGAAGTAAGAATAATTACCAGTTCATAGATATTACATCCAGATACAATGTTTCTTCACATGGGCCTCTAGGTCAAAGAATATCAACCAAAGAATACCATACCTTCCTCAATAAAGTGAAATATGTTTCTAAAGAAGACAGTCTATATCCAAGGTCATTGGCCATTTTTTACCACCTAACTTCTATATATCAGCATAAAGATGCCATGATGCATTGATAGAATCTGTGTTTCCAATATTTTTCCAGAACCTCCTTTTAAGAATCAACTCTTTTCCATTTTTTTTCACTCAGAGGAAATATTTCCTTATCACATGTATGTCACCTGCTCACAGAGTAGACAAACAGAGCAGAGATAATGTAAGAGTCTGTGAAGGGGAAACCCACAGGTGTGCTTGTGTAGAAGCAGTGAGGGCCCTCCCCTTAGGACCTCCTTCTTCCTACACTGGGGTATAAAGACAGGCTTCCCCCCAGAGCTCACTACCTTCTGCCACAATGAGAGCACTCTTGGTTCTGGTCCTTGTGGGAGCTGCTGGTGAGTTCTGTGCCTTGGTTCTACTCTTCTTTCTCCTAGAACCCATGAACCTCACCATCAAGGATGCTTTTCCACCTTGTCACTAGAACAGTGTTCTCTTTCTTTGTCCAGTAACATCTCTGTTTCCAATCTTTCAAGTTTCTCTGCAAGCCTATTTCTTTTTTTTATCTTTATTAACTTGAATATTTGTTATTTACATTTTGATTGTTATTCCCTTTCCTGGTTTCCAACATCCCCCTAACCCATCCCCCTCCCTTTCTCTATTGGTGTTCCCCTCCCCATCCTCCCCCCATTACCACTCCCCCCCCAACAATCACGTTCACTGGGGTTTCAGTCTTGGCAAGACCAAAGGCTTCCCCTTCCACTGGTGCTCTTACTAGGCTATTCATTGTTACCTATGAGGTTGGAGCCCAGGGTCAGTCCATGGGTCAGTCCCATGGGTCAGCCCAGTCTTTGGGTAGTGGCTTAGTCCCTGGAAGCTCTGGTTGGTTGGCGTTGTTGTTCATAGGGGGTCTCGAGGCCCTTGAAGCTCTTCCAGTCCTTTCTCTGATTCCTTCAACGGGGGTCCCATTCTCAGTTTAGTGGTTTGCTGCTGGCATTCGCCTATGTCAAGCCTATCTGGCAAGCCTATTTCTTACCTTTCAATTCTCATGTATTATGTGATCAGAATGTCTAAGAAAGGAAGACACGTGGATGTTCCAGGAAATGAACCAGTAGGACTCCTGCTTGGGCCTAAATGCTTGGAGGCCTCCAAGCCAAAGCTTACTTTATAGAGGAATACTCCTAAGTTGAAAGTTGAAATCTTTACTTCTTGCAGATAAATTTTTTAAGATTCTTAACTTTTGTATCTGGGACAGTGGCTTGGTATTAGGCAGGAACATTTCTGCACTTTATATATTTTCAAGATTTATAACTTTTCAAAATTAGAAAATTGACTTTAAGACTTACAAACATGAAGTCAAATTAAAAATGATTAGTGTCAATGATATTACATCCCCCTGTCTTATGTAAGGCCCAATTTCTGCTTCTTCTTAATATATAGACATACAGACTTGAGTTATAAAATCTCATGGGTATGTAAAACTTTGCATACACAGAACATCTTCTAAGGTATTTCTAAGTACCCTAAATACCTTAAAGTCTCAGCCACAGGGGATCCGGGAATGATGAACTTGAGATTAAAGCAGGTAGTGGATAAAATAACTATCTTTGCACCCTATACCTGCAAGCTGAAAACATTGCTTGCTCTGTCTCTGGTAACCCATTAGAATGCAGTAACCTCCAGAGTATTTTTTAATTGTCCTGCAGTGCTCTGTATGTTAGACACACATTTTTATGCCTACTGGCAATTCAGTGTTACTGTCTTGCCTTTAGTCATTGTTCTAAGGTTTTCTACTTAGCTGAAAGTTGACAGAGACTCGAGGGCTCCACCGTCCAGGACCTTGAAGGATTGTCTTCTTAATCATCTTCTTGTGTTCATTCAAGTTGCTTTCCCTGTGGATGATGATGACAAGATCGTTGGAGGATACACCTGCCAGGAGCATTCTGTCCCCTACCAGGTTTCGCTGAACTCTGGCTATCACTACTGTGGAGGTTCCCTCATCAATGACCAGTGGGTAGTGTCTGCAGCTCACTGCTACAAATCGTAAGTGATGGACCCTCACTGTACAGAAGACACACTTGACTAGTCTAAGGGCATGGTATTAGAACACTGAATCACTGAGTTTGTAAGGTGAATGTGAAAAGTTAGAGAAGAGAGATTAGTGTCTGCAACTAATTTCATGAGCTTGGACAGAATAAGGATGCAGAATAGGAATCCTTTCTCACCTGTAAACCATTCAAAATACATCAATGGAAGAGATAATTAAAGCAAGCAAAGTGATATTAGGGTAGAAAGCACCAAATATTAAGACTTTTGCAAACAGTAATACTGTATCGTATGCAGCATATTCATTAACTCAGTTTTCTGTAAGGGTAGACAATGTGTAAGTTTTCAAGACTTCTAGATTCAGTTAATTTCACTATATACAGAGAACTGGGGGTCAGTTTCTACCAGATGATGTCTGACCTGAACTTGCATCAGAAGAAGTAAACAAATAGTTTAATAATTTTACACACAAACAAATAAACATGAAATGGAAGAAGAGTATATCTTAAAAGAAGGATGGTTAATTTTCTTACTATGAAACCAATAAGAAAGTTGGCAAAGGTTGTCATAACTGGTAACTTAGTCCTGTAGCAAGAAATTGTATCAGAGTTTTCAAAAATAAAGCTGAAATTGCCTTATCTTTCAGTTTCTTCACCTGTTGTTTTATACATTGTTATAAGATGAATAATACTGCACATAAATTGGGCTCTCTTGAGTGTGGGCGAGAAAGATGAAAAGATACTACTGAGGTATAGTTAGTTAGTATAGCCTCATATTCTAGAATGTGACCAATTAGGTTTGGACTTGGGATAAAGAGAAGGAACCATTCACAAGGCCTCAGAATCCCACTGTGAAGGATGAGAACCAGATATTGACTTTTCTGGTTAAAAGCAACACTATCATGCCCCTTTAGACAGAAATGGATATAAAAATCCTGTGCACAGTGAACAAAGACACTGTCAATAAAAAGAGCTTCAGATGACCCTGGAGAGACTTAAGCCTGGATATTTCTTGGTATATTATAATGAAGTGCACTTTACACTGCAGTCCTTTACCTCAACCTCTGTAATTTTTCTGTCTTTGAAAACGAGAGGAAGAGCAGGACAGACGAAACTCTATCCACTTTCCCTGATCTTCTCCTATGATACTGTAGCAAGATCCCTCAATCTTCAGAACCACACAAGAGTAAGAAACTTGAGAAACTTGGGATGTCTTGAGTCACAGAGTAAGATACTGTAACATGCCTTCTCTTCCCAACAGCCGCATCCAAGTGAGACTGGGAGAGCACAACATCAACGTCCTTGAGGGCGATGAGCAGTTTGTCAATGCTGCCAAGATCATCAAGCATCCCAACTTCGATAGGAAGACCCTGAACAATGACATCATGCTGATCAAGCTCTCTTCCCCTGTGAAACTCAATGCTCGAGTGGCCACTGTGGCTCTGCCCAGCTCCTGTGCACCTGCAGGCACTCAGTGCCTCATCTCTGGCTGGGGCAACACCCTCAGCTTCGGTGGTGAGTAGGACCTGTCACCTAGTACACGTTTGTTGTGTACACTGCAATCACCAACATTCTAGAAATTATCCCACCTGCTTCTAGGCTAAATATATTGCATGTTCACAGCACACATAGGTTCTGTAACAGATCTAAGAGAAATTTGCACAACACATAATCTGGCCAGGCACACGCAGAATGTACTACTTTTTTCAGGAAAGATATCAGCAGTGAACATTCTCAAATGGGAAAGTTTTTTGTTTTTTGTTTTTTGTTTTTTTTTTTTTTTGGTAGACCTTAAGATTATAGTAAACAGTCCATTGCTTGCCAGCTAGTTCAACACTAGATTGTTGTCTGGATAAAGGATTCTTCATTCTTTTTCTTTCCTCACAGTCAATGATCCTGATCTGCTCCAGTGCCTGGATGCCCCACTGCTGCCCCAAGCTGACTGTGAGGCCTCCTACCCTGGAAAAATCACCAATAACATGGTCTGTGCTGGCTTCCTAGAGGGAGGCAAGGATTCCTGCCAGGTGATTGCCACCCTTCACTTATGCAGACCTCTGTTCTCCTGGGAGTGGGGATTCAAAGCTCAGTGTTAGGATGCAGAAAGTGTAGTGAGGTGGCACTATAGAGAAAGGGTCTCCTGTGGATTTCAGCAGAGTAGAAAAAGAAATAGAAAAGTAAGAATTGACAGATATTGGGTTTACTATAGGCAGCCCTATTTCACATGCCCTTTCTTATGCATTGTGTTTCTTTTTCCTAGGGTGACTCTGGTGGCCCTGTGGTCTGTAATGGAGAGCTCCAGGGTATTGTCTCCTGGGGTTATGGCTGTGCCCTGCCAGATAACCCTGGTGTGTACACCAAGGTCTGCAACTATGTGGACTGGATTCAGGACACAATTGCTGTCAACTAGAGATCTCCAATCCCTCTGCAGTCAGTGTGTCAATAAAGTGAAATATTCATCACTTCCTGTGTTTCTGTTTCATGCCTTTAGCTCTTTGTCTTTAATGCTAGCTTTCATTGGACATAATTTTACTCATGTGTTCCGAAGGGCATACTATACTTTAAAATAAATTATGCATAACTGTAGTATGTAAAGAGATGAAAATTCCAAAGATAAGTTTTTCAATATTGTATGGGCTGTCAGAATACATCATATTCCAGACCTAACACATTTTATAGATTGGTCCATGGTACACTGAAGTGTTTGTGGCAGAATATCTTGGTGTCTATGTTTCTTTTCTGGTAGCATGCAGCATACCTCCTTGTACAATAGAGGGTAACACTTCAGTACAAATGCCCTATGTGGACAGCAGCTTAACTTTTCAGTAAGCAATGAGATGGCTATGTGTTTTCTTCCATAATCATGATTTGCTGTTGGTTTGTGGTGAGGATTGTATAATGTTGGCATTAGTCTTGAAGTAGTGAGAAAAGAAACCATTCTTCTTTCACGATATACTCTTCTTTCCATTTCATTTTTATTTGTTTGCTTGTATAATTATTAAACTATTTGTTTACTTATTACTCTGAGTCATATTCAGGTTTGACATCTTCTGCTATAGAAATTAACCCCCTAGTTCTCTGTAAATAGTGAAATTAATTGAAATTGAAGTCAGTAATTTGTTTTTTTTAAAAGGCTAATTCTTGTTTTTCTTTTCCTTTCTTAAATATTTCCACAGCATGACAATTTAGTACATTTTATTTTTCTTTAAAGCAGTTTTTTAGGCTTTCTGTTTCCATTGGGCACACTGTTATTCACAACTTAAACTCTTTTGTTATCCACCTTCTTTCAATCTCTTCTCATTTTTCATTCTCTATCATAGTTTAAACCTTGCCTTTGTGTTTCTATTTCTTTTATTCTTCTCTTTTACATTACCCCTGAATCGCAGTTTCCCCTTCCTCCTCTCAGCCCTTTTCCCCACATCCTACTCTTTACCCCAAATGCACTCTTGGTCCACCCTCCCAAACATCATCATCATCATCATCATCATCATCATCATCATCATCACCATCATCACCATCATCAACAACAAAAACAACAACAACAACAACCAAAAACCAAACCAAACCAACCAACCAAAGAAAAACAAAAAAATAAAAAAATAATAATAAAAAAAAACAGTCCTCCCTAGGATATTTATCAAACATGGCCTAACATATCCCCAAATTCTAGGCACAAACCTTCAAAGCAATGTTGGATGAGGTAACACAGTAAGGGCAAAATGGTCTCAAGCACATGTGAAAGGGCCAGAGACACTTCTATATACAAACACACAGACATTCATACAGAAGTCAATGAAATGATTTCTAATGGAATTCTGCTATGCTCATAGTTTGGTGACTAACTACTACAAGTGTCGTAAGAGGGGTGCCATCCAACAACTGATAGTAACAGATGCAGAGACCCACAGTCAAATGCTAGGTGGTGCCAGGATAACCTCAATAAAGAGTGGTTTGTAGAAGAAGGATGTAGGCATAAGAGGGATAGTCTTACTCTCTGTCTCTCTGTCTTCTGTCTGTGTCTCTGTCTCTGTCTCTCTCTGTCTTTCTGTCTCTCTCTGTCTCTCTGTCTGTCTGTCTGTCTGTCTGTCTCTGTCTCTGTCTCTCTCTCTCTCTCTCTCTCTCTCTCTCTGTGTGTGTGTGTGTGTGTGTGTGTGTGTGTGTGTGTGTGTGTCTGTGTGTGTGTGTGCGCGCGCGCGCTTATCCAGTGCCTCAGGTCTGTCCTGCCTCTGGTTTCTAGCCATGCAGGCAGTGCCATGAGTGGGTTCTCTCTCTTAGCATTGGCCTCAATTTGAACTAGTCATTGGTTGTCTACTCCTACAAACTCTAAACCATTATTACTCCAGCACTTTTTCCAGGCAGGAGAAATAGTAGGTTGAACGTTCTGTGGCAAGGTTGATGTCAAAGCCTCACTGGTTATCAAAGATGGCCAGATAGGGCTCTATATGTTGGAGCATTAGGAAATCTAGCTTGGCTCCCTCCTTTTATTCCAGGGGGATTTTCCACTGTTCTAGCTTTCTATATCACTCCAAATGCTCCCCAGTTCCACTCATCTCTGTCAGTGCTCTCTTTCTCTTGTCCTTACATTCCCCAACGTGATCCTTCCTCTTTCCATTCCTACTTGCCCACATCCACCGGAAAAATCAATTTTCTTTATCCAGGAAGACCCATGTATCATTTCTTGAGCCATCCTTGTTACTTGGGTACTCTGTGTCTGTGGATTGTAGAATGATTATTCTTTGCTTAACAGTCCACTCTTTAAGTGAGCATATACCATTTATCATTCTGGGTATGGCTTAACTCACTTAATATGAGTATTTAGTTCATCATTTGCTTATGAATTTCATTATGTCATTGTTTTTAACAGTCAAATAACATTTATGTTTTCTTTATCTATTTTTTTTCTGGTTGAGTGACATCAACATAATTAGCAGTTTCTGGCTAAACATGTTGGAGCAAGTGACTTTGTGTTGGGAACAAGGCTTATTTGGATATATGCAAAAGAGTGCTGGGTCTTGAGGTAGACAGACTCCCATTCTTTTGTAGGATTGGCAATATTGATGCCTGTCAAGTTTGCACTGCCATCAGTAATGGAGGAGTGTTGCCTTCTTTCTCACAGGAGTGAGACGGAAGCACAATGTAGTGTTGATTGGCATTTCCATGATAGCTAAAGATGCTAAGCCTTTATAAGTGTCTCTTAGCCATATGAGATTCCTCTGTTGAAAATATTTATATACATCTCCACCCCATTTTTAAATTAGACTACTTAGTTTGTGGCTATCTAGTTTCTTAAATTTGTTATACATTTTTTGACATTGGACCCCCATTGGATGTGGATTTTATCACAGTTTTTTCTTCATTCTGTAAGTTCCAGTCTTTTCCTATTGATGGTGTCTTTTGCCTTACAAAACCTTTTCAGTTTCACAAAGTCCAATTTATTGATTGTTGTTCTTATAGACTGGGCTGTTGATTTTCTCTTCAGGAAGCTGACACCTGTGACAATGTTCTTAAGGATATTCCCCAATTCTCTTCTATCAGGTCCAGTGTATCTGCCTCTATGCTGAGATCTTTGATAGACCTGGACATGAGACATGTGAAAAGTTATAGATATGGATCAATTTGTATTCTTCTACATGCTGACATCCAGTTTTACTAGCATCATTTGTTGAAGATTCTTTTTTCCCCATTCTATATTTTGTGCTTTTCCACCAGAAACCAGCTGTTCATACATATGTGGATTTATGTCTGGTTCTTCAGTTAGATTCTATTGATCAACCTATCTGTTTTCATGCAAAGAACATGCAGTTGTTTTTCTTAATATAGCATTATAGTAGAGCTTAAAATCGGAGATGGTAATATCTCTAGATATTCTTTTATTATATGGGTTTATTATAGCTACCCTGTTTTTCTTTTTACATGAAATCTATTTCCCTCATGAACAAAAATGGAAATACTCTCAATACAGTACTCACATGTTGAATTCAGGAACATATCACAAAGATCATCCACTATGATCAGACAGTCTTCATTACAGAAATGCATGTATCAGTCAGCATATGAAAATCAATCAATGTAAAAAAAGTTAAAGAAAAAATACCTTCATGATTATCTCATTTGATCCTGGAAAGGCCTGTGACAAAATCCAGCACAAATTCTTATGACAAGTAATGGAAAGATTAGGGATACGAAGGACATGCATCAACATAATAAAGGTTTTTACAGCAAGCTGATGGCCACATCCGATAAAATGGAAGAAATGCCAAGCAGTTTGTAACCAGACTTTTTACTGTTCTATGTCTTCATATTTCCACCACCCTTCTACACCCTTATACCTTCCTACCCCTCAAAACTATGTGGGATAGAAAGAAAGCCAGAGAAGAAAGGGTATATCTATCTATATTGTTAGACTCTTCTTGATGGTTAAAGGCATCAAGTTTCTTGGGCCAATTTTGCAATGCATCATAAGGATATTTCAAAAAAAGCATCCAGCATCTAACAACTGGCAACATCAACAACAAGAACAAGAGTGACAGCAATAGCAACAGCTGTAGCAACAGCAACAGTAGCATCCATCATCAATGGGAGGAACAGCAGTGACCACACTGTGTTCAGGAGGCTTGCATTTATAAACATTCTCAAGAGTCCCCAGAATTCACACTGTCATACACTTGCAGAGTCTAAAGATGTCATTTCTATCAATTTGAATTGGTCATTTATTTCTGAGAAGGAAGCTGTTTTTTAAGTTTATTTACTTATTATATTGTAATGTTTAAAAAAGTGTTCTATTTTTAGTGTTTCCAATCTCTGTAATCAGAAATACATATTTAATGATTTAGTAAGAATAAGTTAAAACTATTTTCATTTGTATTTAAACTGAAAATATTCATTTAAAATAACTGAAATGAGATTCAAAATGTGCTCTTTTTAAATAGTCCAAAGGAAAATTATTCAGAAAAATGCTACTATACATCAAATAGATTATGAATTCATACCTATTAAACTAAATTAAAACATTGTCAGAGTAGTGTCTGACATTGTATCATACATTGTATCATAGTATATATATATTATATATATATATATATATAAATATTTCTTTTTTCTATTTATTTGGTCACTTCACAACCCTGTCAGAGCAACCTCTTTTCTTACAGACCCTCCTCACACATCCCTCTCCCCATCAAACCCTTCCCTTCTCTTCTGACAAGGAGGACCCCCTTTCCCAGAGAGTAGCAACCCAGCCTGGCACATCAAATCACTACAGGAATAGGACAGATAATGCAGACCAGTTTGACACAAACTATTTCTTAAAAAAATTTCCCCATTGCATGGAAATATCTGTGAAGCATTTAAAGAAATGTTCTATATCCTTAGTCATTGGGGAAATGTAAATCAAAATTGCTTAGAGATTTCTTCTTATAGCAGCAGTCAGATGGTCAAACGAGGGAAACAAATAACCACTCATGCTGGCAAGAATATGAGGTGAAGGGTACACTCATCCATTGCCAGGGGGAGTGGGCACTATTACAACCAGTATGGAAATCAAGTGTGGCACTTTCTTTGAAGTTGGGGAGTGACCTACCTCAAGATCCAGCAATACCAGTCTTGAACATATACCAAAAGGATCATTCATCCTACTACAGATTCTTTGTTCAACCATATCCATTGGTGCTTATCAATAGTCTGGTGCTAATAAATAGATCCTGGGATAAAGAAAATATGATACATTTATGCAATAGAATATTATTAAGGTGTTTAAAAAAAGAACAGAAAACTTGTGGGTAAATGGATGGAGGAAAAATCATCATGAGTTAGGTAACATAGACTGAAAAAAGACAAATATAACTTGTATTTGTTTACATGTTAATTTTAACTGTAATTTTTATATGAAACCTGTACTCCATCTAACCACAGAAGTTAAGTATATAGAATGAATGGAGGCTTGATGCAGACCTGCCTAAGAAGGGATGAGGGGCTGGAATAGATGGATCAAATGTTAAGGGAGAGAAAACAGAGATTTGCTAAAATTAAGAGCCATTTGAATGATCATATGGAAACCTAATATAATAGAATTTACCTAACATACATACACTTATAAGGACAATGCAAATGAAATTGGCCAATAGGAGAGCATATAGAACTCCGTGTGAAAGCTTTTGTAGCCCTTAGTAACACAAATGGGTTCCATTCATCTAATGGAATTGTTGGCCAAAGAGATGCCATTGGACCCACCAAGCATCGTAGACTTTTTGCATGGCTATCAATCAGTCGCTGCTCACAAACTGGTGGCAAATCCCTACAAGGAAAGACAATACCTACACAAGAATCTTAAGAGGGAAAATTAAGGGTAATGTTTATGTAGATCCTTCACTCATATGTACTGATGTTAATGATACCAAAAAGCAGTTTACTCTTTCAAAGCAAAATGCAAACACCAATTCATCTACAAAACCTTGATATAAAATGACAACCTGCCCACACCTTGAACTAGTGCAATAGTATCACAAAGGTTGTGGGAGTAAACAACCACTCTATGATTGAACTTAATATCCACTCCATGAGCTGTAATCAATATCTGACACTTTTCGGGTAGCCAAGACCCCAGTACCAGCAACAAACAGGGAAACCAAATACCATGGTTCTGCTAAGTGGAAGTAGTAATAACTCCTTACAACATTCAGCTATAATCATACATTAGTACCTGTTCAGCTATCATCAGCGAAGTTTCCTCAAGTAGAAGGGAAAAAAGATAGAGATCCATGTCTGGACAATATGCAGAGAGTCAGAGAGACTTTGGGACACTCAGTCCTATAGAGATACCTACTCAAGTCCTTTCCCTCACTGCTCAGGAAACCCAGTGGAAGAGAAATTAGAAAGACTTTAGAGTCAGATGAAATGGAGGACTCAGGGACAGAGCCTTATAATCACAGCAGGACTGTCACACATATGAACTCCCAGAGGCTGATGCTGATGGAGTATGCATGGTGCTTGCATTGGTATGCGGCAGGTGTGGTCCTAGAGCACAGCCTGAAGTGGACAGGGACCCCATTCCTAACCCTTGAAGTTATCTCCAATGGATAAACAGTTGATACTGAAATAATAGTTTTCTCTAGTGACTTTCACTGGGTTACAAACCACTCTTTAAAGCAGGCTTCTTTCCAAGCAGTAAATACAAGGGAGAACAGTGGCAATTTTAGATATTACAGAGGCTCTTTGATTCAATGTTTAGTTATAGCTTGTTTTTGAAACTTATAGGTCCTTTGCATTATACTGTGACTTTCAGAAATGGGTTCTTATGGGATTACTGTGTGTACGAACTTAGGTTTCTCCAAGTTGTACATTTTGTATATTTTTCTTTGGCTCTTCTGTGAAAATCTTTACTTCATCCTATTCTAGTTTATTTTTCTTTACTGTATTATGATTCTTCAGATTCCTATTTATTGTGTAGCAAGAGATGGAAAGAGTATAGATTTGCCTGGGGGCGGAGATGTGAAGACTCTTGTAGGTGTTGGCAGGTAAAACAATAAAGCAAATATATTGTATAAAAAATTCTCCATTTGAATATTACTCAGGTATCAAAAACAACGAGTTTATGAAATTCGTAGGCAAATGGTTGGAACTGGAAAATATCATCCTGAGTGAGCTAACCCAATCACAGAAAGACATACATGGTATGCACTCATTGATAAGTGGCTATTAGCCCAAATGCTTGAATTACCCTAGATCCCTAGAACAAACGAAACTCAAGACGGATGATCAAAATGTGAATGCTTCACTCCTTCTTTAAATGAGGAAAAAGAATACCCTTGGCAGGGAAGGGAGAGGCAAAGATTAAAACAGAGACTGAAGGAACACCCATTCAGAGCCTGCCCCACATGTGGCCCATACATATACAGCCACCCAATTAGACAAGATGGATGAAGCAAAGAAGTGCAGACCGACAGGAGCCGGATGTAGATCGCTCCTGAGAGACACAGCCAGAATACAGCAAATACAGAGGCGAATGCCAGCAGCAAACCACTGAACTGAGAATAGGTCCCCTATTGAAGGAATCAGAGAAAGAACTGAAAGAGCTTGAAGGGGCTCGAGACCCCATATGTACAACAATGCCAAGCAACCAGAGCTTCCAGGGACTAAGCCACTACCTAAAGACTATACATGGACTGACCCTGGACTCTGACCCCATAGGTAGCAATGAATATCCTAGTAAGAGCACCAGTGGAAGGGGAAGCCCTGGGTCCTGCTAAGACTGAACCCCCAGTGAACTAGTCTATGGGGGGAGGGCGGCAATGGGGGGAGGGTTGGGAGGGGAACACCCATAAGGAAGGGGAGGGGGGAGGGGGATGTTTGCCCGGAAACCGGGAAAGGGAATAACACTCGAAATGTATATAAGAAATACTCAAGTTAATAAAAAAAACAAAAAAAAAAACAAAAAAAAATTCTCCATTCGAAAGAGGAACACTCCTCCATTGTTGGTGGGATTGCAAACTGGTACAACCATTCTGGAAATCAGTCTGGAGGTTCCTCAGAAAATTGGACATTGAACTACCGGAGGAACCAGCTATACCTCTCTTGGGCATATACCCAAAAGGTGCCCCAGCATATAACAAAGACACATCCTCCACTATATTCATAGTAGCCTTATTTATAATAGCCAGAAGCTGGAAAGAACCCAGATGCCCTTCAACAGAGGAATGGATACAGAAAATGTGGTACATCTACACAATGGAATACTACTCAGCTATCAAAATCAATGACTTTATGAAATTCATAGGCAAATGGATGGAAGTGGAAAATATCATCCTGAGTGAGGTAACCCAATCTCAGAAAAACACACATGGTATGCACTCATTGATAAGTGGATATTAGCCCAAATGCTCGAATTACCCTAAATGCACAGAACACATGAAACTCAAGAAGGATGACCAAAATGCGAATGCTTCATTCCTTCTTTAAAAGGGGAACAAGAATACCCTTGGGAGGGAATAGGGAGGCAAAGATTAAAACAGAGGCAGAAGGAACACCCATTCAGAGCCTGCCCCACATGTGGCCCATACATATACAGCCACCAAACTAGATAAGATGGATGAAGCAAAGAAGTGCAGGCTGACAGGAACAGGATATAGATCTCTCCTGAGAGACACAGCCAGAATACCGCAAATACATAGGCGAATGCCAGCAGCAAACCACTGAACTGAGAAAGGGATCCCTGTTAAAGGACTCAGAGAAAGGATTGAAAGAGATTGTAGGAGCTTGAGACCCCATATGAACAACAATGCCAAGCAACCAGAGCTTCCAGGAACTAAGCCACTACCCAAAGACTATATACACGGACTGACCCTGGGCTCCAACCTCATAAGTAGCAATGAATAGCCTAGTAAGAGCACCAGTGGAAGGGGAAGCCCTTGGTCCTGCCAAGAATGAAACCCCAGTGAACGTAATTGTTGGGGGGAGGGCGCTAATGGGGGGAGGGTGGGGAGGGGAACACCATACAGAAGGGGAGGGGGAGGGATTAGGGGGATGTTGGCCTGGAAACCGGGAAATGGAATAACAATTGAAATGTAAATACGAAATACCCAATTTAATAAAGATGGAGTGAAAAATTCTCTATTCAATGAAAGAAAAATAGAAATATATTTAATTTCTCAATATGAAATTCTATGCCACCAATGATTAAAAGAGAATATAATGAATAAAATTTTGAAATAAATAACGAAATTTGGATAAGAACAACAAAAGGACACACAAAAATGGAAACAAGTGAAGTTGAATATATTCCTTTTGGGGTCTGTAAAAAAATTGTGTTGTAATTTTGATGGGAATTGCCTTGAACCTGTAGATTGCTTTTGGTAACAGCAAATTTTACTATGTGACTTAGGATGGGACATCTCCACCTTCTGATACCTTCTTTAATTTCATTCTACACAGCTTTGAAGTTTGCATACATCTTCTACTTGCTTCATCAGGATTACCCTGACACATCTCATATTATTTGTAGCTATTGTGAAGGGTAATTTTTATGTGATTTCTTTATCAAATCTGATTTTTTAAAATTTGTATATAGGAGGGCTACTTAATTACTAGTTAATCTTGTATCTAGCACTCTCACTAATTGTATTTATCAGTTGTAGGAGTTCCTTGGTTGAATTTTGAGTTGTGCTTATTCATACTTTATAACATCTGCAAATAAAGATACTATGACTGTTTTCTTTCCAATTTAAAGTCCTTGGATCTCCTGAAGTTGCTCTATCGCACCAGCTAAAATTCTCATTACTATAATGAATGGATTCAGAGTGGACAGCATTGTCTTTTTCCTCCTTTTATTAGAATTGCTTCTGTGAAAATTTTTGGATTATTTAAAAACAGAAAAATGCCTCGGGAATATGCTTTGCTTCGATCCCAGGTATGGAATATGTTGCTGCTTCAGATTGTCCCCAGCAGAAGACTTTGGCTGGATAGTTGAAGCTGAGATCAAACACTCAACAAATGGTCTGCACATTCAATTAGCACTAAATTTTGATGTAACTCATCTGAACTTCTGGACTTAAATCCTTCCAATTACTGAACTTAAAGCTGAAATAGTTGGCAAAGATCATCTTTCCTTCCCTAATTGTTTGTTGTTGTTGTTGTTTTATATCATTCTTTTTGTTCTGTTTTGGTGTTGGTGAGGATGTTATAATCAAAACCTGAAATAAAATCATAACAAGTGCATTAAACAAATTAGCATACAATTAAAACTTTAAAGAAATTTCTTGTTTTTTGAAAATTTTGTTTTGATAGAATATATTGTATGAATATACATGATCTTGATGTCCCTAACACACAAGTATGGTTTTTTTCTTGCTCTCTAAGAAGCAAACCAGTAGAAACATAAAGCTACTTAGACTGGTGCCAAGGTTATGCATTTCTCTCCACAAAGCAACAGAGTCACTATTGCTGAAGAAAATGCATATGTAACTCATTGAACATGGAGAAGTTGAGCTGTTGCCTATATAGAGCCTTTGTCCCTAAGGGCTAGCTTCTTTGCTACAGAGTGGTACTGTAAATACTGCCAAATGAAAAAGAAAATATCAGGCCAGCCATAAAACCTTCCATTTACAATGTAGTCCTGTCTGCAAAATACACTCAAGCTCTGGCAGCAAATAGCTTGTTTTAACACTTGACTTTGGAGTTTTATCTCTTCATGTACTTCTGCTACATGTAACATACAAGGAGAGGAAGGATGCTCTTCAAAACACTTGAGATAAGAGAAGAATTAAATGAAAGCTATCCTTAAAACACAGGGGCTAAAGAAATGATGCAGAAACACTGATAGTAATGAACATTTCACTTTATTGACAAAGAGACTGCTGAGTGATTGGGGATCCCTAGTTGGAAGCAATTGTTTCCTGAATCCAGTCCACATAGTTGCAGACCTTGGTGTACACACCAGGACTATTGGGAAGGGCACAGCCATCACCCCAGGAGACAATGCCCTGGAGCTCTCCATTGCAGACCACAGGGCCACCAGAGTCACCCTGAGAAAGAGGAACATGGTATATTAGAAACAGTGTGTGGAAGATGGTTGCATATAATAATCTCAATACCTGCTTATTCTTCCTTGTTTCATTTCATTTCTCCCATAACCTATCTGCTCTCCTGACTGCTGTGTTGAAATCCAAAGGAGACCCCTCATTTCTCATAGTACCACTGTTGTGTATTATTTACTTTACACCACTGAACTTCCAAGCTCCCAGAAGAACAGAGGTCTGCATAAGTGAAGGGTGGCAATCACCTGGCAGTAATCCTTGCCTCCCTCCAGGAAGCCAGCACAGACCATGTTGTCAGTGATCTTTCCAGGGTAGGAGGCTTCACAGTCAGCCTGAGGCAGCAGTGGGGCATCCAGGCACTGGAGCAGGTCTGGTTCATTGACTGTGAGGAAAGAAAGAAGACTTACGTATCAAGAAAACAGGCCAGTGTGGAATGAGCTGCCAAACAATAGACTGTTTCCTATAGCATTAAATTTCACAAAAAAGAATGGCTTTCCTGTTTGAGAATATTCACTGCTGATATCCTTCATTAGAAAATACTACCACATTCTGCATGTGCCTGGTCAGATCCTTCAGATCAGTTCACTTGTTGTGAAAATTTCTCTAGGATCTCTTGTAGGAACTATGGGTACTGTGCACCCCTAGTATATTTACCATTTTAAGGTCAGTGATCCCAATTTCAGGGAGGAGGTGATTATAGGGAATACACACACGAGGAGGTGATTACAGGTAATACACACACACACACACACACACACACACACGCAGAGAGAGAGAGAGAGACAGAGACAGAGACAGAGACAGAGAGACAGAGAGAGAGACAGAGAGAGAGGGGAAGGGAGGTAATGAGTGACAAGTGATACTCACCACCGAAGCTGAGGGTGTTGCCCCAGCCAGAGATGAGGCACTGAGTGCCTGCAGGTGCACAGGAGCTGGGCAGAGCCACAGTGGCCACTCGGGAATTGAGTTTCACAGGGGAAGAGAGCTTGATCAGCATGATGTCATTGTTCAGGGTCTTCCTAATGAAGTTAGGGTGCTTGATGATCTTGGCAGCATTGACAAACTGCTCATTGCCCTCAAGGACATTGATGTTGTGCTCTCCCAGTCTCACTTGGATGCGGCTGTTGGGAAGAGGAGGAATGCTACAGTCAAACATCTCATTTTTCTCAAGGTCCTCACACTTGTGTGGTTCTGCCAACTTAACACCTTGCTGCGGCATCACCAGGGCAAGTGGATACAGTTTTCTTTCTCACAGAGTTCTGGTTTACATTGGCTAATGTGAAGTTCTGCCATATAGACTACTATACACTCTATCTTACCTCAAAATATCCAGTATAAAGAACTACATCATCATTTGAAGCTCTCTTTGTCTATTCAGTCGTCGTCCACTTCACACAGGAACTTTTAATCTCAAGTTCCTTTTGAAAGGCTGCTCCACTGTTGCATTTAAAGAAGAGCAAATGTAGTGTGTCTGACCATTCATAGCCAGATTCTGAGACACTGTAGAGGTTCATTCTTGTGATCCCACTCTACACTAATGAGTCACAATCTAGAATGTGAGCCTCTGTAGTCCATGTTTTAATAACTTTTTAAAATAATCTTTTTTTTACCTACAGTCAAGTTAAAAGCCCATTTTACAATACTATTATTCAATCTGATAATAGAATACAAAAAATCTGGTGATGACAATAAAGAATAAAGCAATATTCAACTCTATTGTCAAAATTCTAATAAAATTTCTTGCTGTGGGTCCCAGTTACCAGATGAGAAAATCCTTGTGAGATTCCTTAGTAGATTGTATGGTGAGAAAATAGTCCTTTCAGGGTGTATTTTTTCTCTATTTCATATTAATATATATTTATTTTTTACCTATTTATTTTTCTGTGTGTAGGGATGCATGTAGTGTTGGTGAGACATTACATTATGTGCTCATCCAAAGGCTTTGATTGTGAGTTTCTGTCAGCACCTTCTTTCCTTCCTGCCTTTCCCTTTCCTCTCCAACTGTACTGGTTGCCCATACCTATGCCTACTATAAAGAGGTCCCCCTCTGGGGACAATGTTGTTAGGAAAACTTCACTTACGTTTTGTAGCAGTGAGCCACAGACACCACCCATTGATCATTAATGAGGGAGCCTCCACAGAAGTGGTAGCCAGAGTCAGAGACACCTGTTAGGGGACAGAGTTCTCCTGGCAGGTGTATCCTCCAACGATCTTATCATCATCAGGGAATGCAACTAGAGAAGATGTAGAGAAGAAGCAATTCAAGATTTTGGAGGGTGGATTGCTCAGTGTCTTAGTATTAATTCTTTCTCTATTTTTTAGTGTTACGTTCTGAGCAGAATCACTAACAGAAAGCAGAGAAACAGCAGTGCCAGAAGGCAACACAGAATTTGATGTCTGCCAGTGGCAAGAAATGCAGGACAGGTAACTAGATCCTAGTGGTCTCAGAACCCTTCAGTGTTCTAGAGAAAAATAGAAGAAACGATAAATTTAGTGGGATCCAATTAAATGTTGATGGTGTAGCCCACTGCTTGCTTACCTCTGAAATCCCTCAAGAACTATGCTTTGCATACCCATAGGGTTGCTGCTGAAGAGAATTCCTCTAGCCTCATTTTATGCATCATCAGGCTTCCCTTTCAGGCTTATTAACCAAGGTCCTGAATTAAATAAAGGATGCTATAGAGAGTGCTTTGATGGAGACAGCTGTAAAGTTTGAGAGATTATAAAAATGAGAAATAGAATGCTGGAGAAGAAATATGAACACCAGCCTGCCTTAAAGTAACAGACGCCAATGAAACAGGGGTCATTGCTTTCTATTTGATTAGAAAAACAGGACCACAGAAGGCATCAGACTCACCAGCAGTCCCCACAAGGGCCAGGATCAGGAGAGCACTCATGGTGGCAGAATGTAATGAACTCTGAAGAAGAACAGACTTTTATATCCTTAAGGAGGGAGGACTCTGCTTCTTAAAGTGTGGCATGGAATATTTTTAATATTTCCTGAGCAAACACACCTGTATTTTCCCCTTCCTAGATTCTTACCTCACCTCTTTTTGGACTTCTTGGCATTAGGAGACCTTCAGGTGTCAAGGGAAATTTTATTCTCAGAGAAAAATGGATGAAATCAGCAGATTCTTCAAAGGATGCTAGAATGGGGGAAACAGTGATAGTCTAGCCTTCTACAGTGATCTTCTGTAATAGACTAAATTTGTGGGTGTTAGAGGAGCATGAGGAATGTTTGTTGTTTTTAGTAACTTTGAAGATGGCCTAGTTCTGGTGGGTAGTGGGGCTCCCTCAAATTGTCTATCATTTCTTCCTCAATGTGTTGTTCTGATTGTGGCAAATCTGCCTAACAACACTAAGAAACCAAAAAATCCACTGACCAGCACCAGCACATCAGTATTGTTAAGAAGGGAGGTACAGAGTTCCTAGCCACTGTGGGCTTTGAGAGAATCTGCTTTCCATCCAGGCTCCTCGGTTTCAGATATGTATGATGGAGAATGTGTAAGGTTTGAGAAGAAAATTTCTTGCTTTCTAGTGAAGTAGAGAAATGCATGAATGCGAACAACAACTTCTACATCAATTTTGAGATATCTGACCCTCATGCTAATGATGTTTCAAGGCTACCCTTGAACAATGAGAGTAAAAAATAATATTGTTCACATAAACCATGATAATCCTGACTATCAGTGTTGCCCTGAATGTGGATGTTAAAATTATTTTCTCTGTATTCTATGTCAAAGAGCCCATGTTGCATGTCTCTGCCCATTTCAAAGAATAGAGTTTGAAACCTCTCAATAAAAACTAGGTATGCTGAAAATAAGAGAATTATGGATATTTTTACTATATATACAACAGAATGCAATGCTCTGCTCAGTCAGTGATCCTGTTTTTGTTTGTTTGTTTTTTTAATTAATTCATTCCTAAGACTTAGCTCTCATTTTAACATGGCACAAACCAGCCATAGAAGGTCTGTACTTGATTTTGTGTGTGATTGTGTCAAGTTTTAAGGCCTAACTGTGTATCTTTCCTATCAGATATTTTACTGTTCATTGACCCCAGATATAGCGAAAAGTACATTGAAGGTGATACTATGGGGGTCTTTGCAAAGTGGTGATGGTTCTGGAGCTGTCCATTAACATGGGGGAAGCTTAGCGGAAATTGTGGCAATGGCATCTGTGCAGGAAAACTTATTGGCGTTTGGAAAATTCAAAATCAGAGGAAACAGCAAAAAAAAAAATGCAAACGTGGGCCTTATAACATATGTTGTTGTCCTGTTACTGGCACGGTGGGGTGAGCATCACACTCCAAACAGCCACTCAGTGTTGTCTTTGCCTCTTGTTTCTTGTTTACTTGGTGCTGCCTCCGTTCCTGAGTGGAACATCTCTCATATTGCCATTTCTCTCAGATTTTTCATAATATGTACTTACTTTCATTTTGCACAAGCATGTTAGTGTGAGGTATTCAGGAAGGATTGATTTGCATGGATTCATTTTACCAGAGAAATTATCTACAATTGGCATGCTACCACAAAGCCATAGGAAGATATGGAAATTATTGGAGCATGTGAGACTGGATACAGATGGCAGATAGGCAGTCTGCTGACTATCCACCCAGAGTTCTCAACGGAACAAACTACTCTCCTATTTTCCTCCTGGTATTTGTCTGCACGTCATAGAAAAACACAAATTCAATATTTTCCATTTCCCTGATATTGCACTCTTTCTTGCTATACCAGGTAGAGAGGACTTATTCATGCATAGAAGGGTTGTTTAAATATGAAAACAATTCAATGGTGGTTTTGGTATTTAGTGTATATTGCAATTTGTTGGATCACCTCTTGGTCATCCATTCCCTATTTTTCTATCTTTTATTAATCTATATTCCCACTTTGGACTTTTAGGGCAAGTTCCCCTTTAATCTCACCACTTCTCTCTCATTTCTCCAGTATCTACTCTGTCCACTGTGTCACACTTTTGTGGTTTCCAATAAAATATGCTTATTTTACCTAATATTATTTGCTTTATGGGGAAAATATCTGTTGAGTCTTTCTATTAGAAAAATGGCATTTAGTCAGTCTCTGATTCCAAGAATACTCATAGGTAATCAGGCCATTTGAGTTTATCTCTTCTTTGTATCCCTCTTGGTGCTCCTTTAAAGGTATGCATTTATCAACTGTTTGGCAAATGTCTGCCATTGTCTGTATACATTTTTTTGAACAAAGTCACATGAGGGAGTTTCAGACTGGTTGAATTTAAGTTAAAAAATTGTCTTTGAGATATAATATGAATCCAATATAATGTATGTAGAGGAATTTGAATCTTGCAACACGGCTGCTCTTGCAAGGGATCATATCTTTGAATCCAAAGATATGATCTGACCAGAATGCAGACATATCCTGGGTTATAGTATGATCTGGCTGGAATACAGACAAAACCTTAGTACATTCCTTTAATCCTTAAAAATGAAGGTAATGTTAGGCTGTAGAAGGAAGTAACCATGTTTGAAAGTGACACCTAACTGATGAGTGATACATCAGAGAAAGTGAGGAATCAGAGAAATATTTGAAAGAAAAATTCAGATAGGATATTCACAGGAGATTAGCAGAGAAAGAGAGGCTACTTAAAAGCAATGAGAGAGGAAAAGATGTGGTGTGGTGGGATGTGGCAGGGGATGTGTGTACATGGCTGGGTTACTCTGACAATTTTAAGGATATAGGTAAGAGAAGACATGCTAGACACAAGTGAAGTCAGAAGTACTCAGAGAACGAGAAGGAGCCAGATAATTGGAACCCATTGCCAACATTAGTTTTGAGTTCAGGCAGAGCAATTCATTCTGAAGGTGAGAAAAGAGCATTGAATTAGTCAACTTCAAGATTAGATTGTAGGGAGGCTACAAGCTTGCAGGCTTAGTCCTAGTGACAGAACTAAAAAGGAAACGTTTTGGTTTCAGTCCATTATGTTAGTCACACTGCTTGTGTATAGTGCTCATCTCATTACTTTGTAGAAATAAAAGAGACATTTTCAATTATGTGTGTGTGTGTGTATATATATGCATATACATATGTACCATATACATAAACTTATACATGTATATATACACATGTACATAAACATATATATTACATACATATATAGTATTAAAGTTGGCATTTCATGGAAGTCATGGGTCTTTTCATAATGACAGTTCAACTAGGGACAATTCCAGATCTTGGTATTGGGTTATTTTAGCTAAATCTTCATTAATCTCAATTCATTTAAACTATTCCAAAAAACCCAGAAAGTAAGTAGAAAAAGAATGACTTATAACCCTCATTGTTTCATTATACTAGATGGTCAATTTTTATTAGTTGGAACAATGTATTGGTGCTGAGTTTAGGTGGGCAACAGAAAGCAGAAAAAGAGGGTGTGAGGACATGTATTAGTCAGTCAGACCACTGCGACTGCACACCTAATATGAGTAACTTAAAAGACCCAATTATTTATTTGAATCACTGATTCAGAAGTTTCATAACAAAGTTCTTGGCTGTGTAGACCTTTGATAAGTTTGAACATCATTCATTTCTGGAATCAGCTAGAGACCTGATGTGGGGGAGGATATGGGGAGTTTATGGAGGTGATCCTAGCTGAGATTTCTACCAGTGAGCTATACAGTAACACAAGTGGTTACCTCCTTTAGCAAGGCAGGACTTCTAGTGGAAGGAGGGAACATCAACCCACCCACAAAACCTTCAATTCAAAATTTGTCCTACCTGTAAGATGTGAAAAAGGAGTAGAGACTTAAGGAACAGCCAGCTAATGTCTGGCCTAAGTTGAGACCCATCCTATGGCAGAGAGTCAAACCAAACACTATTAATGATGGCTATGTTTACAGAGAAGAACCTGACATAACTATCTCCCGAGAGGCCCCATCCAGCAGCAGATGGAGGAAGAGACCCATAGCTACACATCAGGTGGAGCTTCAGAAATCTTGAAGAAGAGTTGGGGGTTAAAATTGAGTGAACCAGAGGTGTCATGGACACAACAAGAGCATCTACAGAGCCAAGTAATCTGGGGCCATGGGATTTTATAGAGATTGTACCAATAACCAAAGAGCATGCAGAAACTTGACCTAGGTCCCCCACACCTTTGTAGCAGATGTGCAGCTTGGTCTTTATATGGATCTCCTAGCAAATGGAACAGGTGCTACCTCTGATTCTGTTTCTGAATAGATCCCCTTCCTTCACCCGGAATGCCTGGTTAGGTCTCAGGAGAAGTGGGGGTACTTATTCCTGCTGACTCGATGTCACAATGTGTGGAGATACAAAGGGTGCTTCTCCTTCTCTTAGGAGATGGGGAAGGAGTAATGGCGGAGGGATATGCACGTAAGGTATTAGGAGGAGAGGAGGGAGGGGTCAATGATATGAATGTCAGGTGAACAAAAAGTAAATTATGGAAAACCCTTATTATTCAAAACTTTAAATGGCATACATAGAAATTATATTACAGTTTGGTTTTATAAAGCAACTACTGGTCAAAAAATTCTGACATTGGTACAGATCTTTGTATAGGTGTACATAATTATTATTATATTTGGTTATATTGGTATAGATCTTTCTATATTGATACAAAATTAAGGTTATATTTGGTTATATATATATCAGCCCTTTTAAGGTATTGTAATTATGCAATTCTTAAAAGTGCAATGTTAAGTTCTAGTCCTTTTCAAAGCTACTACTATAGTCTGATTGGTATAATTTGAAAATGTAAGTGAATAGACAGACAATAAAAGTCATGGTCATATTAAAAGTTACTCTAGTTTATGAAAGGCTGAACTGACAGTAAATAGCTAGAAATAAGAAACATATGCCTACTCAGATATACTGTAGAAAAATGGTCTTTAAAATCCCCAGAGATGTAAAGAGCATGGCACTTAAAAATGATTTATTAATAAAAGGTCTTAAAAAACGGTGATACAGGTCTGCTCATGGCAGCTGCCCTGTTCCACTGTAAAGCAGATAATGGGCATCAAAGGACCTCCATATGGATTTCACTTCAAAAGTGTCAAGCTAGCTACAAAGCAGAAAAAAAAATTGCCCTTGGTTCAACTGCAGACAAAATACTGTCCAAACTGGACAAACGAGATGTAGGGAAGTTGGCTGCTGAGCTTCATAAGAAAAAATAAGCAGTCCTTCATATCTTCTGCTCCCAAAGATCTATCAGAAATTCTGGGTCATAAATTTGAAGATGATGCTCCAGTGACAGAATTTAAGGGGACTTTCCAGGCACCACCTTTTGCTATCATTTCTATGATTTTGAAATCTGCTTACCTACATTTCTTGCAAACTCATGCAATATTTAAGCCTTCTCAAGTCTCTGCTGGCATTGAACATGAGATAAAAATATTCTCACATATGAGTTTAACTCGTTTAGGATTTGAGAAAATGTTTTGAATCAAAGAAATCAGTTTCTCTCCTTTATACAAGTGATTTCAATTTTTTTTAAAAAATTATTATTCTTTAATCTTTTTTTAACAGTCCAGTCGTTATTCCTCTCCTGTCTGTCCTCTGATGGTTCCTCAGCCTATATTTCCTCCCCTATCATGCCCCACCCCTTATCCCCACTGAACCAGACCTTCCCAATCTCTGGGGCTTCAAGCCTATCAAGGATAAGGTGTGTCTTCTCTCACTGAGACCAGATCAGGCAGTCCTCTGCTGTGTATGTGTTGGGGGCCTCATATCAGCTATTGTATGATTTCTGGTTGGTGCCTCAGTGTCTGAGAGATCTTACAAGTCTTGGTTAGTTGAGACTGTTGTTTTTCCGATGGAGTTGCACTCCTCCTCAGCTTCTTCCAGCCTTTTCCATAATTCAATCATAGGGGTCCCCAGCTTCTGCCCACTTGCTGGGTGTATCTGCATCTGACTCTTTAAGCTGCTTGTTGGGCCCCTAGAAGGTTAGCCATGCTAGGCTCCTTTCTTTAAGTACATCATAGCATCAGTAATAGTGTCAGGCCTTGGGCGGTGTCTCCCGTTGAGTTGGATCCGACTTTGGGCCTTTTGCTGGACCTTCTTTCACTCAGGCTCTTCTCCATTTTTTTCCTGCAGTTCTTTTAGACACCAATAATACTGTGTTAGAGTTTTTGAATGTTGGGACCCTATCCCTCCACTTGATGCCCCAACTTTCTACTGGAGATGGACTGTACAAGTTTTCTCTCTCTACTCTTGGGTATTTCACCTAAGGTCCCTCCCTCTGAGTCCTGAGAATCTCTCATGTTCCAAGTCTGTGGTACATTCTAGAGGGTCTTTCCACCTACAATCTCCTGAGGTTGCAGGTTTCTATTCTTTCTGCTGGCCCTCAGATATTCAGTCTTGTCTTCCTCCCATCCCTGACAATACCTGATCACTTTCCCCCTTTCTACTCCCTGTCCCTTTCCCCAACCAGGGATTGCTTTTTTAATCTCATCTAAGTGGGATTGAAGCATCCTCCTTGGGCTCTTCTACTTGTTAACCTTCTTGAGTTCTGTGGATTGTATCCTGGATAGTCTGTACTATTTTGTGGCTAATATCCACTTATTAGTGAGTATGTATCATGTGTGTTCCTTTGGGTCTCATTTACCTCACTCAGGATGATATATTCTAGTTCTACCCATTTGCCTGCATAAATCATGATGTCCTCATTTTTATTAGTTTAGTACTATTCCATTTTGTAAATGAACCAAATTTATGTATCCATTCTTTAATTGTGGGACATTTGGGTTATTTCCAGCTTCTGGCTATCACAAATAAGACCAATATGAACATATTGGAACATGTGCCCCTCTGACATATTGGGGCATCTTTTGGGTATATGCCCAAGAGTGGTATAGCTGGGTCTTCAGGTAGATATATTTCCAACCTTCTGAAGAACTTCCAAATAGTCTTCCAGAGTCGTTCTACCAGTTTGCAATCCCATTAGCAATGGAAGGTTTCTCCATATCCTTGCCAGCTTTTGCTATCACCTGAGTTTTTGATTTTAGCCATTCTGATATGTGTTAGGTGGAATCTCAGAGTCATTTTTATTTGTATTTCATTGATCACTAAGGACTTTGAACATTTCTTTAAGTGCATCTCAGCTATTTGAAATTCTTCTGTTGTAAATTTTCTGTTCAGTTCTATACATCATTATTTGTTTTTTGGTATTTAGCTTCTTGAGTTCTTTCTATAGTTTGGATATTAGCCCTCTCTTGGATGTTGGGTTAGTGAATTTTTTCCCCTCAATCAGTAGGTTGTTGGTTTGTCCTATTGACTCTGTCCTTTTCCCCACAGAAGTTTTTCAGTTTCCTCTCATTTATCAATTCTTCTTTTTTTAAAAAATTTTTCTTTTATTGGATTTTTTAACTTACATTTTTTTGGCTATTGTAAAAGTTTTTGCTTTTTAAATTTCTTTCTCAGTCCATTTATCTTTTGCATGAAGGGACTATTATTTTTTCTGCATTTTTTTATTGGATTTTCTTTTTATTTACATTTCAAATGTTATTCCCTTTTCCAGTTAGCTGAACATAAGCCACCTATCCCATCCTGCTCCCCTTCTTCTATAATGGTGTTCTCCTCCTCATCCACCTCCTACTCCTGCTCCCCCGAAATTCCCCAACACTGGGGGTCCAACCTTGGCAAGATCAAGGGCTTCTCTTTCCACTGATGCCCAACAAGGCCATCAGCTGCTACATATGCAGTTGGAATCATGGGTCAATCCATGTATAGTCTTTGAGTAGTGGATTAGTCCATGGGAGTTCTGGTTGGTTGGCATTGTTGTAATTATGGGGTTGCAAGCCCCTTCAGCTCTTTCAATCCTTTCTCTAACTCCTTCAACGGGGCCCCCTCTCAGTTTAGTGGTTTACTGCTAGCATTTGCCTCTGTATTTGACATGCTCTGTCAGTGTCTCTCAGGAGACATCTATATCTGGTTCCTGTCACCATGTACTTCTTTTTTAAATTTTTTTTTAACTTGAGTATTTCTTATATACATTTCGAGTGTTATTCCCTTTCCCGGTTTCCGGGCAAACATCCCCCTCCCCCCTCCCCTTCCTTATGGGTGTTCCCCTCCCAACCCTCCCCCAATTGCCGCCCTCCCCCCAACAGTCTAGTTCACTGGGGGTTCAGTCTTAGCAGGACCCAGGGCTTCCCCTTCCACTGGTGCTCTTACTAGGATATTCATTGCTACCTATGAGGTCAGAGTACTTCTTAGCTTCATCAATCTTATCTAGATTTGGTGGTTGTACATATATTGGACACATGTGGGGTGGGCACTGAATGGCCATTTCTTCAGTCTTTGCTCCAAACTTTGCCAACATGTCCAATCCTATGAATATTTTTGTTTCCCCTTTTAAGAAGGAGTGAAGAATCTGCATTTTAGTCATTCTTCTTGAGCTTCATGTGCTCTGTGGATTGTGTCTTAGGTCACTAGAGCTTTTGGGTTCATATCCACTCATCAGTGAGTTCATACCATGTGTGTTTTTCTGTGATTGGGTTGCCTCACTCAAGATGATATTTTCTAGTTCCATCCATTTGCTCATGAATTTCATGAGGTCATTGTTTTTGATAGCTGAGTAGTATTCCATTGTGTAGATGTACCACATTTTCTGAATCCAATCCTGTGTTGAAGGGCATCTGGGTTCTTTCTAGCTTCTGGATATTATAGAAAAGGCTCCTATGAACATAGTGGAACATGTGTCTTTGTTGAATGTTGGAGCATCTTTTGGGTATATAGGCAGGAGAGGTATAGCTGGGTTTTCAGTTAGTACAATGTCCAACTTTCTAAGGAACCTCCAGACTTATTTCCAGAGTGGTTGTACCAGTTTACAATTCCACTGACAATGGAGGAGTGTTTCTCTTTCTACACGTCCTCACCAGATTTTTGTCATCTGAATTTTTTATCTTAGCCATTCTGACTGGTGTGAGGTGGAATCTCAGGGTTGTTTTGATTTGCATTTCCCTGATGACTACGGATGTTGAGCCTTTCTTTAGGTGCTTCTAAGCCATTTGATATTCCTCAGTTGAGAATTCTTTGTTTAGCTGTCTACCCCAATTTTAATAGTATTATTTGGCTCTCTGGAGTCTAACTTTTTGAGTTCTTTGTATATTTTGGATATTAGCCTTCTATCAGATATACGATTGGTAAAGATCTTTTCCCAATCTGTTGGTGGCTGTTTTGTCCTAATGACAGTGTCCTTTGCCTTACAGAAGCTTTGCAGTTTTATGAGGTTCCATTTGTCTACTCCTGATCTTAGAGCATAAGTCATTGGTGTTTTGTTCAGGAAATTTTCTCCAGTGCCCATGTGTTCGAGATTCTTCCCCACTTTTTCTTCTACTAGTTTAAGTGTATCTAGTTTGATGTGGAGGGCCTTGATCCACTTGGACTTAAGCTTTTACAGGGTGATAAAAATGGATGGATTTGCATTCTTCTACATGCTGACCTCCAGTTAAACCAGCACCATGTATTGAAAATGCTATCTTTTTTTCCGTTGGAAAATCAATTTTATTCGATATTAGAATGACTACTCCAGCTTGTTTCTTTGGACCATTTGCTTGGAAAGTTGTTTTCCAACCTTTTACTCTGAGGAAGTGTCTGTCTTTGTTTCTGAGATGTGTTTCCTGTATGCAGCAAAATTCTGGGTCCTCTTTATATACCCACTCTGTTAGTCTATGTATTTTTATTGGGGAATTGAGTCCGTTGATGTTGAGTGATATTAAGGAACAGTGATTGTTGCTTTCTGTTATTTTCGTACTTAGATGTAGGATTATGTTTGTGTGTCTCTCTTGGTTTCCGTTCAAGATTACTATCTTGCTTTTTATAGGGTGTAGTTTCCCTCATTGTGATGAGGTTTTCCATGCATTATTCTTCATAGAGCTGGATTGTAGAAAGATATTGTATAAATTTGATTTCATCATGGAATGTCTTTGTTTCTCCATCTATGTTAATTTAAGAATTTTGCTGGATATAGTAGTCTGAGCTGGCATTTGTGTTCTCTTAGTGTCTTTCAGACATCTCTCCAGGATATTCTGGCTTTCATAGTCTATGGTGAGAAGCTTCGTATAATTCTGATAGGTCTGCCTTTATATGTTACTTGACCTTTTACCCTTAATGATTTTAATATTCTTTCTATGTTTTGTCCATTTGGTGTTTTGATTATTATGTGACAGGAGGAATTCCTTTTCTGGTCCAATCTATTTGTAAGTAATGTTTATGGGCATCTCTTTCTTTAGGTTAGGGAAGTTTTCTTCTATAATTTTGTTGAAGATATTTACTGACCATTTATGTGGAGAGTCTTCACTCTCTTCTATACCAATTATCCTTAGGTTTGTTCTTTGCATTTTGTCTGGAGTTTCCTGGATGTTTTGGGATAGGAGCTTTTTGCATTTTACATCATCTTTGCTGGTTGTGTTGATATTTTCTATGGTATCTTCTGCCCCTGAGATTCTCTCTTCTATCTCTTATATTCTGTTGGTGATGCTTGCATCTATGACTCCTGTTCTCTTCCCTAGATTTTCTATCTCCAGTGTTGTTTCCTTTTATTCTTTCTCTATTGTTTCTATTTCCATTTTTAAATCCTAGATTTTTTTCAATTCTTTTACCTGTTTGGTTTGTTTTACTGTAATTCTTTAAGGGATTTTGTGTTTCCTCTTTAAGAGCTTCTACTTGTTCACTTGTGTTGTCCTATATTACTTTAAGGGAGTTATTTATGTCCTTCTTAAAGTCCTTCATCATCATCATAAAATGTGATTTTATATCTAAATCTTGCTTTTCCAGTGTGTTTCAATATCCAGTATTTGCTTTACTGGACTCTGATGATGCCAAGTAGTCTTGATTTGTGTTGCTTAGGTTCCTGCACTTGCCTCTTGCTATCAAGTTGTCTCTGGTATTAGCTTCTCTTGCTGTCTTTGAAAGTGGCTTGAACTTCCTGTAGGCTTGTGTGTTAGCACTCCTGTAGACCTGTTTTCTTTCATCTGGATCTGGGAACAGAGGGCTATGCTCTCAGGTGTGTAGATGCTGCTGGCAACTGGCTTTCCATTCTCTGTGCAGGCAGAAACCCTAAGTATCCTGCTCCTGACTACTTCTAGGTCCCTGTGCTGAGGGGGCATAGGTGGCACTATGTGATGTCCTCTTGGATGTGGAATCTGGGCAGAAAATAGTCTCCTCTGAGTTCTCAGGAGTGTCTGCACTTCTGTTGGTTCAGCTCTCTCCCCCAAGGGATTTGGGTGCAGGGAGTTGTGTGACTGGTTCAGTTCAGTTCAGAATGTAGGCCTATCGCAGCAGGTTCTTGCTGCTGACTGTTCTTAAATTCCTGTATCCAGAGGTACTACGCAGTTTCCTCTTGGGCCAGGGATCAGGTAGAGGTAGGCAGTAGTTGAGGTCTGTCCTGCAGTCTCAGGATTGTCTGCACTCTTCAGTGTTCAGCTATCTCCCCGATGGGATTTGGGCGCACAAAGCTATTGAATCTGTTCAGTTTGGTTCAGGGCACAGCCAGAAACTGGAAGTGCCCTGTCCCAGAGAACTTCTGCCTTTGTGTGACCTGAGTCCACCTGGCAGGTCACCTGAAACAGAAAAGTGGGTCTTACCTCTGCTGTCAGATGTGTAGGGGCTCCTGGCGACTGACTTTCAGCTCTGGATGCATGCAGAAGTCTGAAATGTCCTGCTCTTAACTGCTCCTAGGTCCCTGTGCCCAGAAGCACAGATGGCACTAGGCGATTTCATCTTGGGTAGGGATCATGGACAAAGAGTAGTCTCAGTTCTCAGGAGGGTCCAGCTCTCTCCCTCAAGGGATTTGGTTGCAGGGAGCTGTGCTTAATTTACATTTTAAATGTTATCCCCTTTCTCTGTTTCCCTTCCCTAACCACTATCCCTTCCACCTCCCCTACTTCTCTGAGAAGTAGGGACCTACCCACTCCCTCCCTCCTTCCTGCCCTGACATCCCCCTACACTGGGGCATAAAGCCTTGACAAGACCAAGGGCCTCTCCTCCTATTGATGCGCAACAAGGCCATCTTCTGCTACATATGCATAGGTCCATCGCTGTGTTCTCTTGGGATGATGGTTTAGTACCTGGGGGCTCTGGTTGGTTGGTATTGTTGTTCTTATGGGGTTGCAAACCCTTTCAGCTACTCCAGTCCTTTCCCTAAGTCCTCCATTGGGAACCCGATTCTCAATTCAATGGTTGGCTGTGAGTATCTGCCTGCCTCTGTCTCTGTATTTGTCATGTTCTAGCATAGCCTCTTAGGAGATAGCTCTATCAGGATCCTATCATCATGCACTTCTTGGCATTAGCAACATTGTCTGGGTTTGGTGTCTGTATATGGGATGTGTCCCCCAGGTGGGGCATTCTCTGGATGGCCATTCCTCCAGTCTCTCATGAGCATGGGGGATCTTTCCATCTTCTGAGGTCCTCTTCAATTTCTTTCTTCAGAGGCTTGAAGTTCTTATTGTACAGATCTTTTACCTGCTTGGTTATAGACACACTGAGGTATTTTATATTGTTTGGGACTATTATGAAGGGTGTCGTTTCCCTAATTTCTTGCACACCATTTGTTTAAATGGGTTTTTTGATTTCTGTAGTCGAACTTCTTGAGTTCTTTGTATATATTGAATATTAGCTTTCTAGGGGCTGGAGAGATGGCTCAGCAGTTAAGAGCACCCGACTACTCTTCCAGAGGTCCTGAGTTCAGTTCCCAGCAACCACATGGTGGCTCACAACCATCTGTAAAGAGATCTGATGCCCTCTTCTGGTGTATCTAAAGACAGCTACAGTGTACTTATATATAATAACTGAATAAATCTTTTAAAAAATATTAGCCTTCTATCATATGTAGTATAGGTAAAGATCTTTTCCCAATCTGTTGGTTGCTGCTTTGTCCTACTGATAGTGTCCTTTTCCTTACAGAAGCCTTGAAATTTTATGAGTTCCCATTTGTTGATTCTTGATCTTTGAGCATAAACCATTTGTGTTATGTTTCAGAAAATTTCCCCTGTTCCCATGTGTTCAAATCTCTTAGCTGCTTTCACTTCCATTAGTTTCAGTGTATGTGGTTTTATGTGCAGGTCCAATATCCACTTGGACTTGAGCTTTTTACAGGGAGAAAAGGATCCTTTTACAAGCTGAACACCAGTTGAACCAGCATCCTTTGTTGAAAATGCTCTCATTTTTTCCCACATAAGAACAACTATACCAAATAACCAGAGCTCCCAGGGACTAAGCAACTGTCCAAGGATTACACATGGACAGACCCATGGCTCCAGCTACATGCATAAGTTATGATGGTCTTGTTGGGCATCAATAGTAGGAGAGGTCCTTGGTCTTGCCAAGGCTCAATGCCCCAGGATAGGGGAATATCAGGTCAGGGAGGTGGGAGGGAGCAGGTGGTTGGGTGAGGAAGCACCTTCATAGAATCAGGGAGAAGGGGAATGAGACAGCAGGTTTCATGAGGTGAAACCTGGAAAGGTGATAACGTTTAAAACATAGATTTCAAAAATCCAATAAAAGAAAACCTAGGAATGAGACAAGGTGTCATAATTGCCAGCACCACAAATAGAATACACAAGATAGAAGAGAGAATCTCAGGTGCAGAAGATACCATAGAAAACATTGACAGAATAGTCCAAGAAAATGCAAAAAGCTCCTAACCCAAAACATCCAGGAAATCCAGATCACAATGAGAAGATCAAACCTCAGGATAGTAGGTATAGAAAACAGCAATGATTCCCAACTTAAAGGGCTAATAAATATCTTCAGCAAAATTATAGAAGAAAACTTCCTTAACCTAAGGAAAGAAATACCCAAGAATATACAAGAAGCCTACTGAATTCCTAATAGACTGGACCAGAAAAGGAACTCTTTCAGTCACATAATAATCAAAACAACAAATGCACAAAACATAGAAAGAATATTAAAAGCAGTAGGGAAAAAGGTCAAGGCATACCTATCAGAATTACAACAGACTTCTCAAGAGAGGCAATGAAAGACAGAAGATCCTGGGCATATATCATACAGATACTAAGAGAACACAAATGCCAGCTCAGGTTACTATATCTATCAGAACTCTCAATTAAATAGATGAAGAAACCAAGATATTCCATGACAAAACCACATTTACACAATATTTTTCCACAAATCCAGCCCTACAAAGGATAATAGATGGAAAACCCCAACATAAGGAGGGACACTGCACCCTAGAAAAAGCAAGAAAATAATTTTCTTTCAACAAAGCAGAAAGAAGTTAGCCACACAAATATAATTCCACCTCTAACTAAAAAAATAATAAGAAACAACAATCATTGGTCCCTAATATCTCTTAATGTCTATGAACTTAATTCCCCAGTAAAAATACATAGTCTAACTGACTGGATATGTCCACAATATCCAGCATTTTGATGCATACAGGAAACACCTGAGTATGACAAAGACAAACACTACCTCAGAGTAAGAGGTTGGAAAAAATTTCCAAGCAAGTGATCAGGGAGGGTTCAGTATATGGAAATACATTAACGTAATCCACTACGTAAACAAACTCAAAGGAAAAAAAACACATGATAATCTCATTAGATTCTGAGAAAACATTTCACAAAGTCCAACACTGCTTCATGTTAAAAGTCTCAGAAAGATCAGGAATTCAAGTCCCATACCTAAACATAGTAAAAGTAATATACAGCAAACAAGTAGCCAACATCAAACTAAATGGAAAGAAACTTGAAGCAACATCACTAAAATCAGGGACTAGACAAAGCTATCTATTCAGTATAGTACTTGGAATCCTAGAGAGAGGGATTAGACAACAAAAAGAGGTCAAAGTTAATCAAATTGGAAAAGAAGAAATTAAAATATCACTATTTGCAGATGATATGATAGTATACATAAGTGACCCCAAAAATTCCTCCAGAGAACTCCTAAGCAGATAAACAACTTCAACAAAGTTGCTGGATATAAAACTTTATTCTCAGAAATCATTAACCTTCCTCTACTCAAAGGATAAAGAGACTGAGAAAGGAATTAGGGGAATGACACCCTCCACAATAGTTACAAAAAATATAAAGTAACTTGGAGTGACTCTAAGCAAGCAAGTGAAAGATCTATATGGCAAGATATTCAAGTCTCTGAAGAAAGAAATTGAGAAAGATCTCAGAAGATGGAACAATCTCCCATGCTCATGTATTGGCAGGATTAATATAGTAAAAGTGACCATCTTGTCAAATGTTATCTCCTTTCCCCTCTCTCCATTCCCCTTTCTCCCTCACCCTGCTTCCATGAAGATGCTCCTACTCCCACCCACCTACTCCCACCCACCTACTCCCACCTACCTACTCCCACCTACCTACTCCCACCTACCTACTCTACCTACCTACTCCCACCTCAACACCCTGGCATTTCCCTACACTGGGGAATCAAGCCTTCACAGGACTGTGGGTTTCTTCTCCTATTGATGCCATACAATGCCGTTCTCTGCTTCATATGTGGCTGGAGCCATTCGTCCCTTTATAGTACTCTCTGGTTGGGGTGTTATTCTCTGGGAGCTCTGGGGTGTCTGGTTGACTGATATTGTTGTTCTCACTATGGGCTTGCAAACCCCTTCAGCTCCTTCAGCCCTTTCTCTAACCCCTCTTTGGGGTCCTCATGTTCAGTCCAATGGTTAGCTGTAAGAAAAATCCTGCCAATCCATGATCATGGCAGGTCTTTCCATCTTCTGAGGTCTTCAATTTATTTCTTCAGAGACTTGACATTCTGGTTGTACAGATCTTTCACTTGCTTGTTTAGAGTCATACCAAGGTATTTTTACATTATTTGTGACTATTGTGAAGAGTGTCATTCCCCTAATTTCTTTCTCAGCCTGTTTATCCTTTGATTAGAGGAAGGCTACTGATGTGTGTGACTTAATTTTATATATTCCTGGGCTTATTCCTAAGTGGACAGTCTGTCATATTGCCATGCCTGCCAAGTTTCTGAGAGTATTCATGTACTTTCATTTTTCACAAGCATGATAATGTGAGGTATTCAGGAAAGACAGATTTGGATAGATTCATCTTACCAGAGAGATTATCTAAAACTGGCATGCAGCTCCAAGGCCATAGGAAAATATGGAAATTGTTAGAGCTTGTGAGACTGGGTACAGGTGGCAGCTAAATTCATGCTGACAATCAAACCAGAGTCCCAGTGCGAGAAATTACATGGCATTTTTGTTCTGGTATTTGTCTTCGTGTCATGGAAGAACATGGGTGCAGAATTTTCCATGTCCTTGACTTCACCTCTTCCTATACTGATTAAAGGGAATCATCCATGAATAGAAGGGCTGTTTAAATATGAAAACAAGCAAGTGGGTTGTTTTATAAATTATTTCTGATCATCTCTTAATCACCCATTCCTTATTTCTTATGTCTTTTTTAACTCTGTATTTCTACTTCCCCTTCTAGGACATGTCCTCCTTTAATCTCAACTCTTCTCTCTCACCATTTCTCTGCTACTTACTATTTATTTCATATCACACTTTCATGTTTTCCAATAAAATGTGGTTTTGGATCATTAGAATACAGACATACCCTGAGTCCACATCTTTAATCTCTATTAACGTAAGAGTTTGTAGAAAGAAGCAGCCACATTTGAAAATGATGCCTAATTGAGGGTCAGACTAATCAGGGAACTGGATGAGTCAGATTAGTCAGATGAGAAAGATTTGACAGAATGAGTTAGAGTTAGGATATGCCAAACTCAGGAGAACAGCAAGAAAGCAAGACTTCTTAAGAGCAGTGACAGTGGAAAAGGTGTGGTATGGTGGGGAGTAAGGCAGATGATGTATGTATATGGCAGTTTTACTGGAAAAGTTTTACAGAGAGAGGTCAGAGAGAGAACAAGCTAGTCACAGGGGAAGACAGAAATAGCCAAAGAGAAGAAGCCAGAAGATTAAAAATATTGCTAAAGTTCGTTTGAGGCCAGGCAGAGCAATTCATTCAGAATCTGAGAAAATCTGGATTGAATGAGTCCAATAGGAAGATGAAATTGTACAGAAGTTAGAAGCTTGTAGACCCAGACCTAGTGATATTTACAACAGAGAAGGAAATGCTCTGAAGTTGGGTAGTCACACTGCTTCAGTATGGCTCTCATCTCTACTTCATCTGAGGAAATGTGACATTTACAATTATATTTTATATGTATTTTTATGTAGTATACTATACATACACACCACACACACATACACACACACACACATATATATATATATACATACATATATATGTACAATGTAATATATATATATATATATACATATACATATACAATGTGTTAAAGTTTGCATTTCATGGAAGTTTTGGGTGCTTCCATAATGCCAGTTCACATAGGGACAACTTCTGGACTCTACATTGGATTTTTCCAGTTTACTTTTCATTAGTCTCAATTCAGTAGAGCAATTCCAATGAACACTGAAGGTGAGTAGAGAAGGAGTGACTGCTGTACAGAGATGAACATTCATCATTTCATTGTACAAGATGGTCAATCTTTAATAATCAGAACACTGTAACCGATAGTCTTTCTCCTTCATAATCACATCCCTATGATGACTGGTGCCCGAATAATGAGTAAAAAATGCAAATAACATCCTCTCAATAGGATTTTCATATTGGTGTTGAGAACAGCATGGGCAACAGGCAGCAAGTAAAGGGAGCGTGAGGGCGTCTCTTCGTCAGACATCACTGTGACTCGACACCTAACACAAGTAACATACAAGGAGGAATTATTTATTTTAGGTCACAGATTCAGAAGTTTCATAACAAAGTATTTGGCTCTGTTGCTTCTGCACCTATGAAAAGTCTGAACCTCATCTTAATATGAACAAGAGGTAGAAATTCAGTGGTAAGCAGTATCAAGACAAGACTGGCACAAGGACAAGAGAGTGATGTAGTATTTCCTACAGAGAGGTTCCATATTCTACTTTTTCCAGATTACCCCTGAGTAGCATTGCTGGTTGTATACAATGTCTCCCACAGGGAGCTGATGTGAGATGTTTCACACAAACTGTAATGTTCCAGCCCTGTCCACCAGTAACAAATGCTTTTCTTTCCAGGGAAATGATTTGATGAATCTCAAAGTATTGTAGGTGTTAAAATGTTTCAAAATCCCAGGACCAGTGTCTGTACTGAGACTCAAGACATTTTTTTCTCACAGCAACAAGAAAAATTACTTATTTCCCACACATCAAAACACATTGTATATATTCTTATTATAAGGAGATAGTGAGGAAGTGTTGTGATAAAGGAAGAATAAAGTCTGGAAAGCCAACAGTGAATTTAGCTCCAAAGTCAATCATCTGGGCCTCTTGGGGTATGATGAACTGTAAACTCCAACAGACATGGGCAGCCCATTATTACTGGTTGCAACTTATATGGCCTCTCTTTGGGCACAGCTCTATTCATTTTTTCCAGATTCTCTCAGATGCCATTATGTTTTCTTGTCAAATCTAACTTGCTGGGGTTTGACCATGTCAGCTTTCCCTTTATACTGTCACATATTACCTTCTCCCAAGCTACCTATAATGAACTCTGACAATGCAATACATTGTAAGACCTCTCTGATCTTTTGAAAATTTTGAAGAAGCTTCCTTGGAACTGTGAGTGAAATTTCCTGCAAAGAAGCCACATGTGACAGGATGATTAACTTATTAATCATACGTATAAGAGATACGGAGTTGTTGGAATGTTGCAGGTTCAAAGCATAAAGACAAATTATCCTTGGCTACCTTTTAATAGTCACCTGATGACATTCAGAAAAAATCTTTTGAAGTGCATTGAGTTAAACAAATAATTGGTTCCAACAACAGAGAAATTAAGGATGTCATCACAGGATCTAAGACTTATAGCTGAGGTTTTCTGCCTTAACCGTAACTCACTATGCTAATGTTTCCAGCAATGTATTTGAAAGTGTCTTGACTTGTGGTTTTCTTTGATATCTTGTCAAATATATTCAAGAAAATTTTTACCATGTTGGAAGATGAAATTTGTCTAACTAAATTTGTGAGATTCCGCCCCTCTATTTGGCTCTAGAATGTGCTATAAATTCTCTTATTTCCTTGGATGTCGCCATGAGTTTTTCTATTTACGTCCAAGTTCCTGAAATAACTCTGAGACTTAAGTTTCCTGAGTGATGGCCTAGGACATAATCTCAGGCTTCTCCCTACAACTACCTTGTTACTTAATTAATCCCTTTATTCTATTGTAATTCCTGCCATGTGGCTAGTTACCTCTCCTCAGGTTTATGTAACCATATCCTTCAGAGTTGTGGACACATTTCTTCCAGGTCTGACTTCCAGAATACTAATTCCCTGTTAATACTCCCACCTCCTATTTCTTTCTTTCTTTTTTTTTTTATTAACTTGAGTATTTCTTATATACATTTCGAGTGTTATTCCCTTTCCCGGTTTCCGGGCAAACATCCCCCTCCCCCCTCCCCTTCCTTATGGGTGTTCCCCTCCCAACCCTCCCCCCATTGCCGCCCTCCCCCCATAGACTAGTTCACTGTGGGTTCAGTCTTAGCAGGACCCAGGGCTTCCCCTTCCACTGGTGCTCTTACTAGGATATTCATTGCTACCTATGGGGTCAGAGTCCAGGGTCAGTCCATGTATAGTCTTTAGGTAGTGGCTTAGTCCCTGGAAGCTCTGGTTGCTTGGCATTGTTGTACTTTTGGGGTCTCGAGCCCCTTCAAGCTCTTCCAGTTCTTTCTCTGATTCCTTCAATAGGGGACCTATTCTCAGTTCAGTGGTTTGCTGCTGGCATTCGCCTCTATATTTGCTGTATTCTGGCTGTGTCTCTCAGGAGCGATCTACATCCGGCTCCTGTCGGTCTGCACTTCTTTGCTTCATCCATCTTGTCTAATTGGGTGGCTGTATATGTATGGGCCACATGTGGGGCAGGCTCTGAATGGGTGTTCCTTCAGTCTCTGTTTTAATCTTTGCCTCTCCCTTCCCTGCCAAGGGTATTCTTTTTCCTCATTTAAAGAAGGAGTGAAGCATTCACATTTTGATCATCCGTCTTGAGTTTCATTTGTTCTAGGGATCTAGGGTAATTCAAGCATTTGGGCTAATAGCCACTTATCAATGAGTGCATACCATGTATGTCTTTCTGTGATTGGGTTAGCTCACTCAGGATGATATTTTCCAGTTCCAACCATTTGCCTACGAATGTCATAAACTCGTTGTTTTTGATAGCTGAGTAATATTCCATTGTGTAGATGTACCACATTTTCTGTATCCATTCCTCTGTTGAAGGGCATCTGGGTTCTTTCCATTTTCTGGCTATTATAAATAAGGCTGCGATGAACATAGTGGAGCACGTGTCTCTTTTATATGTTGAGGCATCTTTTGGGTATATGCCCAAGAGAGGTATAGCTGGATCATCAGGCAGTTCAATGTCCAATTTTCTGAGGAACCTCCAGACTGATTTCCAGAATGGTTTTACCAGTCTGCAATCCCACCAACAATGGAGGAGTGTTCCTCTTTCTCCACATCCTCGCCAGCATCTGCTGTCACCTGAGTTTTTTATCTTAGCCAATCGCACTGGTGTGAGGTGAAATCTCAGGGTTGTTTTGATTTGCATTTCCCTTATGACTAAAGATGTTGAACATTTCTTTAGGTGTTTCTCAGCCATTCGGCATTCCTCAGCTGTGAATTCTTTGTTTAGCTCTGAACCCCATTTTTTAATAGGGTTATTTGTTTCCCTGCGGTCTAACTTCTTGAGTTCTTTGTATATTTTGGAAATAAGGCCTCTATCTGTTGTAGGATTGGTAAAGATCTTTTCCCAATCTGTTGGTTGCCGTTTTGTCCTAACCACAGTGTCCTTTGCCTTACAGAAGCTTTGCAGTTTTATGAGATCCCATTTGTCGATTCTTGATCTTAGAGCATAAGCCATTGGTGTTTTGTTCAGGAAATTTTTTCCAGTGCCCATGTGTTCCAGATGCTTCCCTAGTTTTTCTTCTATTAGTTTGAGCGTGTCTGGTTTGATGTGGAGGTCCTTGATCCACTTGGACTTAAGCTTTGTACAGGGTGATAAGGATGGATCGATCTGCATTCTTCTACATGTTGCCCTCCAGTTGAACCAGCACCATTTGCTGAAAATACTATCTTTTTTCCATTGGATGGTTTTGGCTCCTTTGTCAAAAATCAAGTGACCATAGGTGTGTGGGTTCATTTCTGGGTCTTCAATTCTATTCCATTGGTCTATCTGTCTGTCTCTGTACCAATACCATGCAGTTTTTATCACTATTGCTCTGTAATACTGCTTGAGTTCAGGGATAGTGATTCCCCCTGAAGTCCTTTTATTGTTGAAGATAGCTTTAGCTATCCTGGGTTTTTTGTTATTCCAGATGAATTTGCAAATTGTTCTGTCTAACTCTTTGAAGAATTGGATTGGTATTTTGATGGGGATTGCATTGAATCTGTAGATTGCTTTTGGTAAAATGGCCATTTTTACCATATTAATCCTGCCAATCCATGAGCATGGGAGATCTTTCCATCTTCTGAGGTCTTCTTCAATTTCTTTCCTCAGTGTCTTGAAGTTCTTATTGTACAGATCTTTTACTTGCTTGGTTAAAGTCACACCGAGGTACTTTATATTATTTGGGTCTATTATGAAGGGTGTCGTTTCCCTAATTTCTTTCTCGGCTTGTTTCTCTTTTGTATAGAGGAAGGCAACTGATTTATTTGAGTTAATTTTATACCCAGCCACTTTGCTGAAGTTGTTTATCAGCTTTAGTAGTTCTCTGGTGGAACTTTTGGGATCACTTAAATATACTATCATGTCATCTGCAAATAGTGATATTTTGACCTCTTCTTTTCCGATCTGTATCCCTTTGATCTCCTTTTGTTGTCTGATTGCTCTGGCTAGAACTTCAAGAACTATATTGAATAAGTAGGGAGAGAGTGGGCAGCCTTATCTAGTCCCTGATTTTAGTGGGATTGCTTCAAGTTTCTCTCCATTTAGTTTAATGTTAGCAACTGGTTTGCTGTATATGGCTTTTACTATGTTTAGGTATGGGCCTTGAATTCCTATTCTTTCCAGGACTTTTATCATGAAGGGGTGTTGAATTTTGTCAAATGCTTTCTCAGCATCTAATGAAATGATCATGTGGTTCTGTTCTTTCAGTTTGTTTATATAATGGATCACGTTGATGGTTTTCCGTATATTAAACCATCCCTGCATGCCTGGGATGAAGCCTACTTGATCATGGTGGATGATTGTTTTGATGTGCTCTTGAATTCGGTTTGCCAGAATTTTATTGAGTATTTTTGCGTCGATATTCATAAGGGAAATTGGTCTGAAGTTCTCTTTCTTTGTTGTGTCTTTGTGTGGTTTAGGTATAAGAGTAATTGTGGCTTCGTAGAAGGAATTCGGTAGGGCTCCATCTGTTTCAATTTTGTGGAATAGTTTGGATAATATTGGTATGAGGTCTTCTATGAAGGTTTGATAGAATTCTGCACTAAACCCGTCTGGACCTGGGCTCTTTTTGGTTGGGAGACCTTTAATGACTGCTTCTATTTCCTTAGGAGTTATGGGGTTGTTTAACTGGTTTATCTGTTCCTGATTTAACTTCGATACCTGGTATCTGTCTAGGAAATTGTCCATTTCCTGAAGATTTTCAAATTTTGTTGAATATAGGTTTTTATAGTAAGATCTGATGATTTTTTGAATTTCCTCCGAATCTGTAGTTATGTCTCCCTTTTCATTTCTGATTTTGTTAATTTGGACACACTCTCTGTGTCCTCTCGTTAGTCTGGCTAAGGGTTTATCTATCTTGTTGATTTTCTCAAAGAACCAACTTTTGGTTCTGTTGATTCTTTCTATGGTCCTTTTTGTTTCTACTTGGTTGATTTCAGCTCTGAGTTTGATTATTTCCTGCCTTCTACTCCTCCTGGGTGTATTTGCTTCTTTTTGTTCTAGAGCTTTTAGGTGTGCTGTCAAGCTGCTGACATATGCTCTTTCCTGTTTCTTTCTGCAGGCACTCAGCGCTATGAGTTTTCCTCTTAGCACAGCTTTCATTGTGTCCCATAAGTTTGAGTATGTTGTATCTTCATTTTCATTAAATTCTAAAAAGTTTTTAATTTCTTTATTTATTTCTTCCTTGACCAGGTTATCATTGAGTAGAGCATTGTTCAATTTCCACGTATATGTGGGCATTCTTCCCTTATTGTTATTGAAGACCAGTTTTAGGCCGTGGTGGTCCGATAGCACGCATGGGATTATTTCTATCTTTCTGTACCTGTTGAGGCCCGTTTTTTGACCAATTATATGGTCAATTTTGGAGAAAGTACCATGAGGAGCTGAGAAGAAGGTATATCCTTTTGCTTTAGGATAGAATGTTCTATAAATATCCGTTAAGTCCATTTGGCTCATGACTTCTCTTAGTCTGTCTACATCACTGTTTAATTTCTGTTTCCATGATCTGTCCATTGATGAGAGTGGGGTGTTGAAATCTCCCACTATTATTGTGTGAGGTGCAATGTGTGTTTTGAGCTTTAGTAAGGTTTCTTTTACATATGTAGGTGCCCTTGTATTTGGGGCATAGATATTTAGGATTGAGAGTTCATCTTGGTTGATTTTTCCTTTGATGAATATGAAGTGTCCTTCCTTATCTTTTTTGATGACTTTTAGTTGGAAATTGATTTTATTTGATATTAGAATGGCTACTCCAGCTTGCTTCTTCTGACCATTTGCTTGGAAAGTTGTTTTCCAGCCTTTCACTCTGAGGTAGTGTCTGTCTTTGTCTCTGAGGTGTGTTTCCTGTAGGCAGCAGAATGCAGGGTCCTCATTGCGTATCCAGTTTGTTAATCTATGTCTTTTTATTGGGGAGTTGAGGCCATTGATATTGAGAGATATTAAGGAATAGTGATTATTGCTTCCCGTTATATTCATATTTGATGTGAGGTTATGTTTGTGTGCTTTCATTCTCTTTGTTTTGTTGCCAAGACGATTAGTTTCTTGCTTCTTCTAGGGTATAGCTTGCCTCCTTATGTTGGGCTTTACCATTTATTATCCTTTGTAGTGCTGGATTTGTAGAAAGATATTGTGTAAATTTGGTTTTGTCATGGAATATCTTGGTTTCTCCATCAATGTTAATTGAGAGTTTTGCTGGATACAGTAATCTGGGCTGGCATTTGTGTTCTCTTAGGGTCTGTATAACATCAGTCCAGGATCTTCTGGCCTTCATAGTTTCTGGCGAGAAGTCTGGTGTGATTCTGATAGGTCTCCCTTTATATGTTACTTGACCTTTTTCCCTTACTGCTTTTAATATTCTTTCTTTATTTTGTGCGTTTGGTGTTTTGACAATTATGTGACGGGAGGTGTTTCTTTTCTGGTCCAATCTATTTGGAGTTCTGTAGGCTTCCTGTATGTCTATGGGTATCTCTTTTTTTAGGTTAGGGAAGTTTTCTTCTATGATTTTGTTGAAGATATTTACTGGTCCTTTGAGCTGGGAGTCTTCACTCTCTTCTATACCTATTATCCTTAGGTTTGATCTTCTCATTGAGTCCTGGATTTCCTGTATGTTTTGGACCAGTAGCTTTTTCTGCTTTACATTATCTTTGACAGTTGAGTCAATGATTTCTATGGAATCTTCTGCTCCTGAGATTCTCTCTTCCATCTCTTGTATTCTGTTGGTGAAGCTTGTATCTACAGCTCCTTGTCTCTTCTTTTGGTTTTCTATATCCAGGGTTGTTTCCATGTGTTCTTTCTTGATTGCTTCTATTTCCATTTTTAATTCCTTCAACTGTTTGATTGTGTTTTCCTGGAATTCTTTCAGGGATTTTTGCGATTCCTCTCTGTAGGCTTTTACTTGTTTATTAATGTTTTCCTGTGGTTCCCTAAGTGTGTTCAGGTCTTTCCTGAAGTCCTCCAGCATCATGATCAAATATGATTTTGAAACTAGATCTTGCTTTTCTGGTGTGTTTGGATATTCCATGTTTGTTTTGGTGGGAGAATTGGGCTCCGATGATGGCATGTAGTCTTGGTTTCTGTTGCTTGGGTTCCTGCGCTTGCCTCTCGCCATCAGATTATCTCTAGTGTTACTTTGTTCTGCTATTTCTGACAGTGGCTAGACTGTCCTATAAGCCTGTGTGTCAGGAGTGCTGTAGACCTGTTTTCCTCTCTTATAGTCAGTTATGGGGACAGAGTGTTCTGCTTTCGGGCGTGTAGTTTTTCCTCTCTACAGGTCTTCAGCTGTTCCTGTGGGCCTGTGTCTTGAGTTCACCAGGCAGCTTTCTTGCAGCAGAAAATTTGGTCTTACCTGTGGTCCCGAGGCTCAGGTTTGCTCGTGGGGTGCTGTCCAGGGGCTCTCTGCAGCGGCAGCAACCAGGAAGACCTGTGCCGCCCCTTCCGGGAGCTTCAGTGCACCAGGGTTCCAGATGGTCTTTGGCTTTTTCCTCTGGCGTCCGAGATGTGTGTGCAGGGAGCAGTCTCTTCTGGTTTCCCAGGCCTGTCTGCCTCTCTGAAGGTTTAGCTCTCCCTCCCATGGGATTTGGGTGCAGAGAACTGTTTATCCGGTCTGTTTCCTTCAGGGTCCGGCGGTGTCTGTGGCAGGGGTCCTGCCGCTCCTGGGCCCTCCCCCACGGGAGCCCAGAGGCCTTATACAGTTTCCTCTTGGGCCAGGGATGTGGGCAGGGGTGAGCAGTGTTGGTGGTCTCTTCCGCTCTGCAGCCTCAGGAGTGCCCACCTGACCAGGCGGTTGGGTCTCTCTCTCACCGGGTCTGGGAGCAGAGAGCTGCTGCGGGCCGGGATCCGCGGGTGTGGGACTTCCGGTAAACACAGAACGTGCCCGGTTCTAGAGAAATTCTGCTTCCGTGTGTCCCAAGCTCACCAGGCAGCTTTCTTGCAGCAGAAAATTTGGTCTTACCTGTGGTCCCGAGGCTCAAGTTCGCTCGTGGGGTGCTGCCCAGGGGCTCTCTGCAGCGGCAGCAACCAGGAAGACCTGTGCCGCCCCTTCCGGGAGCTTCAGTGCACCAGGGTTCCAGATGGTCTTTGGCTTTTTCCTCTGGCGTCCGAGATGTGTGTGCAGGGAGCAGTCTCTTCTGGTTTCCCAGGCCTGTCTGCCTCTCTGAAGGTTTAGCTCTCCCTCCCACGGGATTTGGGTGCAGAGAACTGTTTATCCGGTCTGTTTCCTTCAGGGTCCGGCGGTGTCTGTGGCAGGGGTCCTGCCGCTCCTGGGCCCTCCCCCACGGGAGCCCAGAGGCCTTATACAGTTTCCTCTTGGGCCAGGGATGTGGGCAGGGGTGAGCAGTGTTGGTGGTCTCTTCCGCTCTGCAGCCTCAGGAGTGCCCACCTGACCAGGCGGTTGGGTCTCTCTCTCACCGGGTCTGGGAGCAGAGAGCTGCTGCGGGCCGGGATCCGCGGGTCCTATTTCTTTCCTAAGCTAATAGAGCATCATCTTTTTTTATTAGCATGTGATGCTTCCATACAGAACACAAGAAATTCTATATTTCCCCATTTTAGTCCAATTAAAGACTCTATCTTTTACAACACAACTATACTAATAAAAACAATTATGAAACCTATCAGTTGAATAAATTCATAATTCCCATTCCGTATACTTTTGGCAACCTTGGAGAAAGTATTCTACTCTCTCTCCTATCTTGGTGATTTTGGAGTTCTATATCTAATTCAATTTTTATCATAACTTTCATTTCCAATGTAAAATATCTTCTTAGATTTAAAAACATTTTCTTAAGTACTAAATAAGTTAAACTAATACGTGAGACTATAACTCTCTAGTCTTCAAAGCCATCAGATACTTGAGAAGGAATACATCTTAATTGAGTATGCAGGGAATGCCTGCAGGAAACTTCCAAAACTATAAAAATGACAGAGAAAGCTTGTTACCTGGTTAGTCCCCCAGATTTTATCTGTGTCTTGCAGTGTTATCTTTACCCTTCTGGGCCAGACTATCTGATAAACATATTTGTAAAGAAGGAAATATGAAGGACTGCTTACCTGTCTTGGCAAAGCTCAGTAGTCAACTTCCCTGCTTCTCCTTTGTCCAGTTTGGACTAGTTTGCCATTTTATTGGATATTTTTAACTTACATTTAAATTGTTACCCCTTTCCTGGTTCCCCACCTACAAATCCCCTATCCCACCCTACTCCCTGCTTCTCTGAAGGTGTTCCCCTACCCATCTACTCACCCTTTCCTGCCTCTTTGCCCTGATATTCCCCTGCACTGGGGCATTGAGCCTTGGCAGGACCATGGGCTTCTCCTCCCATTGATACTCAACAAGGTCATTCTCTGCTACATATGCAGCTGGAGCCATGGGTCTGTTCATGTGTACTCCTTGGATGGTGGTTTAGTCCATGGGAGCACTGGTTGGTTGGTATTGCTTTTCTTATGGGGTTGCAAGCCCTTTTAGCTCTTTCAATCCTTTCTCTAACTCCTCCATTGGGGACTCCATTCTCAGTACAATGGTTTGCTGCTAGCATTCACCTCTGTATTTGTCATGCTCTGGCTGTGCCTCTCGGGAGACAGCCATATCAGGCTCTTGTCAGCATGCACTTCTTTGGAATCATCAATATTGTTTTGGTTTAGTGGCTGTATGTATATGGACTAGAACCTCAGGTGGAACTGTCTGGATGGCCTTTCCTTCAGTCTCTGCTCCAAACTTTGTCTCCGTATTTCCTCCTATGAATATTTTTGTTTCCCCTTCTAAGAAGGATTGAAGAATCTGCACTTTGGTTGTCCTTCTTCTTGAGATTCATATGGTCCATTTTTTAAGTAAATTCCATATGGGGTCAATTACACAGGGTATTTTTTCTCTGACTTCATTATTAGTCCACATATAGTTTGGAAAAAGAAGGACGGCTACTGATTTTTTTTTGATGTAATTTTGTATCCCACCACATTGCTGGCTCTTTGAAAGAGTTAGTTAGTTAGTTAGTTAGTTAGTTAGTTAGTTAGTTAGTTAGTTTGTTTTTATCAGCTGTAGGAGTTCCCTGGTAGAATTTTTGAGTCACTTATGAAAACTAACATATCATTTGTGAATAACAATACTTTGACTTCTTTTTTTTTTTCCAATTTGTAGACCAGGGTCTTTTTCTGAATTTTAGTGGAATTTCCTTAAGTTTGTCTACATTTAACTTGATGTTAGCTATTGGTTGGCAATATATTGTCTTTGTTATGTTTAGGTATGTGCCTTGTATCCATGATCTCTTCAAGGCTTTAACATGAAGAAGTGTTGTATTTTTAAGCATCCAATGATATGAATATGTGATATTTTCCTCCAGTTTGTTTACATGGTAGATTACTTTGATGTTCTGTGATTTGTATCATGGGTATTCTGTACTTTTTGCCTAATATCCACTTATCAGTGATATCTATCATGTATGTTCCTTTGAGTCTGGGTTACTTCACTTAGGATGATATTTTCTAGTTCCACCAATTTGCTGCAAAATTCATGATGTCCTCATTTTTACTAGCTGAATAATATTTCATTGTGTACATGAAACACACTTTCTGTATCCATTCTTTGGCTGAGGAACATTTGAGTTGTTTCCAGTTTCTGGCTACTATGAATAAGGCTGCTATGAACAGAGTGGAGCATGTGTTCTTGTGGTATGGTGGGGCATCTTTTGGCTATGTGACCAAGAGCAGTACAGCCCAGTCTTTAGGTAGAACTATTTTCAATTTTCTAAGGAACTGCCAGATTGATTTCTAGACTGGTTTTATCAGTTTGCAATTCTACCAGAAAGGTAAGAGTGCTCCTCTTTCTCCATATCCTCATCAGTATGTGCTGTCATTTGAGTTTTTGATCTTAGCCATTCTTATTGAAGTAAGGTAGAATCTCAGGGTTGTTTTGATTTGCACTTCTGTGATGACTAAGGATGTTGAGATACAAGTAATTTACTTGCTTTGGGTTATCCTCAAGATATTTTATATTATTTGTGGCTATTGTAAAGTGTGTGTTTTTTCTGGTTTGCTTTAAAGTCCATTTTTCATTTGTATATAAGAGGGCTATTGAAGTTTTAATGATCAATTATCCAGTCACTTCATTAAAGGCATTAGTTGTAGGAATTCCCTACTAGAAGTCTTAGGGTTGCTTATACATACTAATATATCATCTTCAAATAATGATACCATGATGCTTTTCCTTCCAATTTATATCTTTTGAGCTCCTGCAGATGCCTTATGGCACCAGTGAGAACTTTAATTATTATATTTAATAGATATGGAGTGGAGAGTTTTGTATTGTTTCTGATTTAGAATAACTGCTTTAGTGAGTATTTTGGTTTCTTTAAAAACATAGACATGTTAAAGGAATATGTTTTTGTTTTTATTCCTGGTGTGGGATATGAGGCTGCTTCAGATTTTCCATAGTAGCAAACTATGATCTGCCTCATGCTCTGGCAGGGATGTGATTTTGCCAGCTAAGGAAAGCTTTTGCAGGTGTATGAGGACTGGAATTCTGGGAACACTTGAGAGGGTATATAAATTCAAGAGACTCAAAAGGGGTGTAGCCACTGCTGCTTCTCCTGCTCTTGTTCCTGTTGCTGTTGATTGCTGCTGTTGCTGGTTGCTGGTTGTTGGTTGTTGTTGGTTGCTGGTTGCTGGTTGCTGGTTGCTGGTTGCTGGTTGCTGGTTGCTGGTTGCTGGTTGCTGGTTGCTGGTTGCTGGTTGCTGGTTGCTGGTTGCTGGTTGCTGGTTGCTGGTTGCTGGTTGCTGGTTGCTGGTTGCTGGCTGCTGGTTGCTGGCTGCTGACTGCTGGTTGCTGGTAGAAGATACTCACAATGAAGATCAGAATTGCTCCAAAGAGCTCATTGCCCCTAACCAGCAGTAAGTAGTCTAAGGATATTGATGTCCCCTTTCCCCTCTAGCATTCTTTTTCTGCTACCTAGTCTTATGGGTTTGGAAGGAATAAGCATGGAGAAGGGTGATAGAAATAGAAACCCATAAAGTACGAAAAGGTCTGGTTACAAACTGTTTTGAGTTTCTCTTCATTTGATGTTGGCTATCATCTTGCGGTAAATTGCCCTTATTATGTCTATGTATCTCTTTTGTATCTGTAATCATTCCAAGACTTTCATCATGAAGGTGTCACAGGATTTTTCAGCATCTAATGAGATGATCATGTGGGATATTTTCCTTTAACTTTTTTATATTGTGAATGACATTGATTGATTTTTCTATGGTGAGCCATACCTGCATCTCTGGGATGAGGTTTATCTGATCTTTTTGTTGTGATCTTAGATTCAGTTTGTGAGCATTTTATTGAGTATACTAGCACCTAAGTTTATGAGGGAAATGCTATTCATATAGAAAAACAAAGAAACGCAAAACTCGGGATAGTTAAAACAATTCTATACAGTATCTAGAGTCATCATCATCCTGACTTTAAGTTCTACTTAAGAATTATAATAATAAAAAGATTGCATGGTATTGACATGAAAAGAGAAAATAGGTCAATTGAATCTAATTAAAAAATGTAGATGTAAATCCACATATTACTGGAAACTTTTTTGATAAAGAAACAATAAATGCAGAATGAATAAAAAGAAAGCATCTTCAACAAGTGGCGCTAGTCAAATTGGATGTCAGCATGTAGAAGAATGCAAATTGGTACACACACACACACACACACACACACACACACTCATCACCCTGTACAAATATCAGGTCTAACTGGATCAAACATCTCAAAATAAAATCAGATATCCTGAACATATTACAGAGAAAGTAGAAGTGGGGAATATTCTTGAGAAATTGATAGAGCAGACAAGTTACTGAACAGAACAGTAACAACTCGGGCATTAAGAGCAACAATCAATAACTGAGTCCTTACAAAAGTGAAAAGCTTTCATAAGGCAAAAGATACCATCAATAGGACAAAATAGCAGCCCACAGAATGAGAAAAATTTTTCTTCAACTCCACACCCAATGGAGGGCTAATATCCAAAATATAAAAAGAATTCAATAATCTAGACCTCAACAAACTAAATAATCTAAATGTAAAAGGAGGTACAGATACAAACAGAGAATTCTCAACAGAGACACCTCATAGTATACAGAGTTAAACAAAGAATTATCAATAGAGGAATCTCTAATGGCCATGAAACACTTAAAGAAGTGTTTGACATCCTTAGTCATTGGGAAATGAATATCAAAATGACCCTAAGATGCCATCTTAGGCCCCTCAGATTGCCTAAGATCAAACACTCAAGTGATATCATATGCTGGTGAGGATATGGAACAAGGTGAACAGTCCTCCATTGCTGGTCAGAGTGCGAGCTTGTACAACCATTTTAAAAATTTGTTGCCTATTTTAGAAACCTGGGAAGAATTCGACCTCACTACCACTCCTAGGCATACGCTCAAAAGATGCTCTAACATCCCACAAAAACACTTGCTCAACTACATTCACAGCAGCTTCATTTTCAGTAGCCAGAAACTGGGAAGAACCTAGATGTCCTTCAACTGAACATGTGGTACATCAACACAATGAAATACTCTTCAGCTATTAAAAACAAACATCATGAATTTTGCAGGCAAATGAATAGTACTTGATAGTATTCTGAGTGGGGTAACTCGGAGTCATAAAGAAACATATGGTGTGTACTCACTTGTAAGTGGACATTAGCCACAAAGTACAGGATAACCATTCTACAGTCCACAGACCCAATGAAACTGGGTAATAAGTAGGTCCCAAGGGAAGATGCAATATCTTACTTAGAAGGAGAAGTTAGATAATCATCTAGGTGGATGGAGAGAGGAAACTGGGTAGGAGAGCTGGTGAGGAGGGTAATAAGGATGGTGATTAGGTGTGGGGAGAAAGAGTTGAGAGAACCCTGGAAGTGAAAATGGAAATGGGGTGGCATCTCTGGCGACTAGCTGGAGGCCTGTGGTTGGAGAGAATACTGGAATATTATTGGGGTGATCTTAGCTTAGATTTCTACTAAAGGGGGCTATAGAGACTGAAACGATGACCTCTTGTAGCCAGGCAACGTTTCTAGAGGAGGGAAGAATACATCAATCCACCCACAAAGCCTCCAAACCAAAAGTTGTGCAGGGATAAATATTAAGCAGAGACTGAGGGAACAGCTAATCAGTGACTGCCCCACCTTGAGACACATTCCATGTGAAAGAGCCAACCTCTGATACTATTTATGATACTCTGTTATGCTTTCAGACAGAAACCTAGCATAACTGTCTCTGGAAAGCCTTTATCCAGCAGCGGATTTAGGGAGATGGAGAGACCCACAGCCAAACATCAGAGACCTGGCTGTCTTGTGGAAGAGTAGGGGATAGCAACTCAGAAGGGTCAAGGCTACCACAAGCCCCATACAATCAGCTAACTTGGGAACATGGGGACTTACAGAGCCTGGGCCACCAACTAGGGAACATGAGGAGCTGAATCTAAAGCCCCTACACATTTGTAGCCAATGTGTGTCTTAGTGTACAAGTGGTTCACCTAACAAGTGGAATGGGAGAGGTCTTGGTCTATGCTTACTGCCATTCAATCCCCTTCTTCCATATTTGAACTGCCTGGTAGAGCCTCAGTGGGAGAGGAAGTGCCTAGACTTTGTAAGACTAGATGTCCCAGTTTGGTGTGGGTTTCCCTTCTCTGAGGAGAAGGGTAGGGAGCAATGGGGGAAGGGATCTGAAAGAGCTGGAGAGAAGGAAGGGTGGTTGTGATCAAGCGAAATAAAAATAAGTGAGAATAAATAAGTGACAGTTCATACACGAGAGGGTGTAGAACAGGGGACATTCCTCCATTACTGATGGGAGTGAAAACTTGTAACTCACTATGGAAATGTGGAAATATTGTGTCTTCTCCAAAAATTAGGAATTGTTCTACTTCAATACCATTCTTGGGCACATACCTCACAGACATGTCATCCCACCACAAGGGTATTTGCTCATTATAGCTTTCTTATAACAGCCAGAACTTGGAAACAACCATGTCTTGCCACCAAAATCAGATAAAGAAAATGTTGTCCATTTATACAATGGAATATTATTCAGCTGTTTAAAACCATGACAACTTTTTAAAAAATATTAAATAGTATATTAAATTATCATAATGTAGAAATAAAAGCAAATGAAAAGTTAAAGCAAAAATCACCCTTTAATGAAACAAACACACACAAAAACCCCAAAAAAGCAAACAAACAAAAACAAACAAAAATCCCCTAAGATACTGATCAGCTCTATTCTAGATCCTTTAGCATTGGTGTTTGACAGGTAAAGACCAGGTTATGCTGGAATATTATGAGTTTGTTGTCACTTAGGAAAGAACTGAGTGTAGATTAAAGAAGAACAGAATATCTTTTGCAGTTGCATTCACTTAAGAGTTTTCTTTCTTTGTAAACCAGGGACTGCTGCTGGCCTTGTTCACATTTTTGGGGCATAGGAGAAGTCTAGGTAGGATTTTGCATGTACCTAAGATTCCTCAGTTTCTAAACTCTGTGTAATGACTGTCCAAACTTCATAGTAATATCCAGCGGTGTAGATGTTTGGGGTCAAAAAACGGAACTCTGAGCTCTGCCATGGAAGATAGACTAAATACGTCCAAGATATCCATTCCTACTTGTTCTAATGGAAGTCGTTGCTGCAGAAATTCAGTGCCCTGCCAGTTAATTTTGACTACCAATTTGACACATTCTTGGATCAACTAAAAAAAAGAGGTAAGGCAAAGGAATAAACCATTTGCATGTTTGTGGGAGAATATTTTGAGTGCTTTTTGAGGTAGGGAGGACCAGTCCATTGTGGGTGATGCAATTCCTGGGCATGCGATCCAAACACTGTAAGAGTAGATAACAGAAGCTGAGATCACGCACAGAAAATGATATGTACTTTCACTGAATTGTGTATTAATTTGCACTGAATTATGAATGCAATGTGACCCATCTGAACTTCTGTCCTTAAATCCTGAAAGTGAAATTAAATTAGAACAAGTGCTTTTACAGACATTTGGACACTACCTTAAACATACTGGTATTAAGGAAGACGTTGAGAGAAATTTCTCAAAGTCTAAAAAATTTATTTTTCATAAAATATATTGCATCAATATAATGCTCTTCATTTCATTAAACACAAACAAGTGTTCTTTTCCTTGCTCGTTAAAAACAACAAATCCCGCTGAATTCCTGAGTAACCCAGAATGTTGACAAGAATATACATAACTCTCCCAAGACCAACAGCAAGTCACCATTGCTACAGAAAACAACCTACACAATTCATTGAACCTGGAGAAGGACTGCTGTAGCTTACATAGAGCCTTTGCTGCCAAGGGCTATCTAGTTTGATACATGGAGATATTTTGTATGCTATGAACACAGAAACACAGACACCAAGTCAGCCACAAACCTTTCAATCCATAATGTTGTCCTTCTGCATTCCAGCATATAGCTTGTTTAAAAACTTATCTTTGGAGTTATGTCTCTTTACTCAACTGGTTCTCTCTTTCTCTCTCACTCTCTCTGCTCCCACAGGGTGCCAACAGCCTCCCTGCTCTCTCTTTCTACCGTCTCTGACCCCCGTTCTTTACTCTCATCACACTGCTTGTGTTTGTCTGTCTATACCCCATTTCTCCCTCCTCATCCCCCAAATAAATTTTCTTTATAACAACAACAACAACAGCAACAACAACAACAACAACAACGACAACAACAACACTCAACTGATGAGAAGAATGATTTACAATGAAAACTACCCTTAAAGCTAAAAGGCTAAAGAGATGATGTGGAAACACGGGCAGTAAAGAATATTTCACTTTATTGACATAATGACTGCAGAGGGATTGGAGAGCTCTAGTTGGCAGCAATTGTGTCCTGAATCCAGTCCACATAGTTGCAGACCTTGGTGTACACACCAGGGTTATCTGGCAGGGCACAGCCATAGCCCCAGGAGACAATGCCCTGCAGCTCTCCATTACAGACCACAGGGCCACCAGAGTCACCCTAGGAAAAAGAGGAACACAGTGCATGAGGAAAGGCATGTGAAATAGGGCTGCCTATAGTAAACTGTTTCTTCCCACTTCCTCCATTTCTTTTTCTCCATAGTTGATCTGCTATCCTTACTACTGTGTTGAAATCCAAAGGAGACCCCTTTCTCTATAGTACCTTCACAGCACACTTTCTGCATCCTAACACTAAGCTTTGGATCCCTAGCCCCAAGAGAATAGAGGTCTGCATAAGTGAAGGGTGGCAATCACCTGGCAGGAATCCTTGCCTCCCTCTAGGAAGCCAACACAGACCATGTTGTCAGTGATCTTTCCAGGGTAGGAGGCTTCACAGTCAGCTTGGGGCAGCAGTGGGGCATCCAGGCACTGGAGCAGGTCTGGTTCATTGACTGTGAGGAAAGAAAAAGAATGATGACTCCTTTATCCAGACAACAATCTACTGTTGAACCAGCTGGCAAGCAATGGACTATTCCCTAAGATAAGACCTTCCACTTAGAAACTGGCTCTTTTATTCCAGAATATTCACAGCGGATATCCTTCATACCTGGCCAGAATTCTGGGGATCAGCTCTCTCTCTCTCTCTCTCTCTCTCTCTCTCTCTCTCTCTCTCTCTCTCTCTCTCTCTGTGTGTGTGTGTGTGTGTGTGCATGTGTAAATGTGTACTGGTACTGAGTATTTATAGTTTAGGCAGCAGGGCGATAATTTCAGAGATGGGCACAATTGCAGTGTATACATAAAAGAGAAGTTCTAAGTGACATGTCCTACTCACCGCCACTGCTGAGCGTGTTGCCCCAGCCAGAGATGAGGCACTGAGTGCCTGCAGGTGCACAGGAGCTGGGAAGAGCCACAGTGGCCACTCGAGCATTGAGTTTCACAGGGGAAGAGAGCTTGATCAGCATGATGTCATTGTTCAGGGTCTTCCTATCGAAGTTGGGATGCTTGATGATCTTGACAGCATTGACAAACTGCTCATTGCCCTCAAGGACATTGATGTTGTGCTCTCCCAGTCTCACTTGGATGCGGCTGTTGGGAAAAGAAGTAATGCCATAGTATTTTTTTTCTATGACTGAAGACATCATAACTTTCTGAAGCCCCTTGCTCTCTTGTGTCTATGAATATTTCAAAACTCTTGCTGAAGAGTTTTTCTCCTCTTTTTCTAAGAGAGATGGTGTACAGGGGCTGAATGACTGCTGTGTACATTGCTCCTTTTAATCTGCCTCCAGTATCCTGGGCTATGGAACTAAGAGGTCATTTGAAGCCACTGTGTCATAGTCACTACACACAGGAACTTTTAATCCCCATTTACCTTTGAAAGAATGCTGCACTTTTGCATTTCAATAGAAGGGTTAATATGTGGTATCTGAGCCTTCATAGTGGGAATCTGAGGCTCTGTAAGAGGTTCATTTCCTTTTACTGACTCCTCCCAGTCTTCCAAGTCTCAATCTAGACCATCAGGCTATTCAGTCTATTATTTAACAACATCCTTTTATAATTCTAACCCATAGTCGAGATTGATAGACCATTTTGGGTACAGTATTACTCATCCACTAATAGAGTGTAAAAATAACAGGTGAAGAAAATGAATGGTTAAAACCTATATCTTTTGAAAACTTTGATATAATTTTTTGCTGTAGGACTTAGACACCAGTTGTGAAAATCTTTGATGCTGTTTGCATTCATTTTTATAGTGAGAAAATAAACCTGTCTTCCTTTTAAGATGTACTTTTCATATCTCATTTTTACTTATTTGTTTCTGTGTTTGTTAATTATTTATTTGTTTACTTATCATTCTGATGTATGTTCAGGTCTGATACCTTCTGGTATCAAATTGACTATCAGTGATCTATACATAGTGAAATTATTTGCAATTGGAAATTTTAAAAAGTTTACAAATTGTTCACACTCACTGAAAATTGAGTTTATCGCCCTGATATAAAGAATACACAGTCACTATTTGTGAATGTGTTTGTGTGACTTCATGTTTGGTTCTTTCTACTCTAAAACCACCTTTCCTTGCTTTGATTTTGTCTACCCTTGATTTAGTTTGGATGGCTTATGAAAGACTTCCTGTTCTGTATTTTCATTCTCTTCAAACTCGCGAAAATATTACAGTAAGTAATCTCTCTGCTCTGAGTATTCTCATTCACCCTATGCCTTTAGTTACTGCCTGATCTTATACTATACCCATAGAAACAACAAATGTGTGTTCTGTACAGTCAGGTCCATCACTTACGACTTATAGCAGTGAGCTGCAGACACCACCCACTGGTCATTGATGAGGGAACCTCCACAGAAGTGGTAGCCAGAGTTCAGGGACACTTGGTAGGGAACAGAATTCTCTTGGCAGGTGTATCCTCCAACGATCTTGTCATCATCATCCACGGGAAAAGCAACTTGAATTAAAACAAGAAAACCATTGAGAAAGCAATTCATCAAGGTGCTGGAAGGTGAAGTCCTCAGCTTTCAGCTAAGTGGGGATCTTTAAAGAGTAAAATATCTGGAAGCTAGAAGGTATCAGTGCATTCCCAAAAGGCATAGGGCAGTTTGTCCAACAGTGAACAGCAACACTACAGTACAATAGAAACCATGTGGCAATTGACTGCATTCTGATGGGTTGCCAGGAATGGGGCAAGTGATGCTTACACCAGCATGCAGTAGCAATAGGGTCTAGTGATGGTTGTCTAATCTACTCTCTGAATTGATCACAAGTTCTTCAATTATTGACACCTGTGGCTAACAGTGGTTAAGGTGTTTAGGAGGGTTGGAAGTATTTTAGAAAAGTCATGGGTATGTAGAGATTTATGTACCCACAAGCTTTTATAGGTCAAGTTTATATATTAGTGACAAATAGAGATCAGGTCTTATGTAGGATAGAGGGATGTAATGTTATTTTATTCATTTACCTTTCCATTTACTTTTGATTCATAGATAAATTTCCCTAATCACAGCCTCCCCCTCCTTTCTAATTTTTCCTTGAAAAATCTTTCCTCACCATCTCCCCTTTCCCTCAGAAAAAGGGAGCTCCCCTTGTGTATCTCCTGACCTGGGGATCTTGACCCAGAAAGACTAGGCCTATCCTCTCCCACTGAGGACCAGCCAGGTAGTTCAGGCATGAGGAAGGGGATTCATTGGCAGCAGACAGAGATTGATTTTAATTCCCCCTTTTTAGGGTCCTCACAAGAGACCAAGCTACACATTTGCCACAAATGTATAGGGGTTCTAAGTCCAGCTCAAGCATGTTCCCTGGCTGGTAGCCCAGGCTCTGTGAGCCCCCATCATTGCAGGTTAGTTGATATTATTACCAAAGATTATTTATTTTTAATTTGACTGTATGTTTATTATTCTTAAATTCACTTTGATATTTAAAATGTGTGTGTGTGTGTGTGTGTGTGTGTGTGTGTGTGTGTATCTATAATAGAAACATCCTTCCTAATATCAAGTCTCTGCCCCAGACACATAAGGTAAGAAATTTAAGATATTAATTGACATAAGTCATGTAGGAAAGGTTATGGCAAGCAAGTGAGTTCTCAGGTGATGGTTCATCATTTTGCATGGCAGCAATCAATAAGCAGTGAGAGGTGTAGACCCAAGAGACTTTGTCTCACGATTGTTCCTTGCTGCTGATATGCCTTCCCTGCCATAATTACATAGCCTAATGTTTCTTGGGAATCATTCTACCCTATTGGGAAAATTTCCTCCCATCAACGTGAAGATAACCTTTCAAGAATTAATGCTGCTTAGTTGTATCAATGTCTTTATAGAATTACTGATTTGATTCAAATAATCTTAGGAAGAAAGTTTAAGGAGATGGTTTCAATTGTTTTGCCAGAAAGGCATAATAAAGTTCAAATCAAGAATAAAATGTGCCCCTCCTCATAGAATAGTAAATAAAAGCATCAAAAAGTAGTACAATGAGCTTTTGTAAATTGTACTAAGGAAAAATGCTTGAAACAAATTAATGACCAAGAAAAAACATCATTCTAAGTCATCTAACAAATGTATATTTGAGTGTGTGTTTGTGTGTACATACATATGTAAGTGTGTGTGTAAGTGTATAAATATGCATACACACTTGGGAAATTGATGAAACTTGTGGTTGGGCCTAGCTGAATCAATCTCTCTCTCTCTCTCTCTCTCTCTCTCTCTCTCTCTCTCTCTCTCTCTGTGTGTGTGTGTGTGTGTCTCTCTCTCTCTCTCTCTCTCTGTCTGTCTGTCTGTCTGTCTCTGTCGCTCTCTCTGTGTGTATGTGTGTGTGTGTGTGTGTGTGTGTGCTGTGTGTATGACTTTCTCTTATACTTTTTCTTTCTTTCTGGCTCACAAGAGTTAAAAAGCTCTGAGGCCATCCAGGCCAGCAGGAAGTCCCTTAAAGAGTAAAAAGCCTCTTTTCAACCCCCTGTTGCTATATAGCAGCAGGAGTCAATCCCCAGAAGCCACTAGCTTTCAATTTCAGGAGAGCAAGAGTTAATTGCTAAAAGCCATGCTTCTGGCCTCCAGACAGTAGAAAGCCTATTCTATGCCCCTCCTCAGTACCTTTGTGTTAGGGCAAGACCCTTACCTTAATCTCCAGGAAGTCTGCTGATTAATTTCATGGACCCTCCATATGCCTCATATTTTAGACTCTCTGATCATATAATAAATTACAGTGTAAGGGAAAAGAAACATGCTTACAGGGAAGCTCAAAAGATTGGAAGCAGAGTTGCTGCTGGAGGAAGAATGAACATATTTGTATATACATGGGGTTAACAAGCAGCCTTGGTGGCAAGGTTCATGGTTTCTAGGAGAAGGTAGAGCAAGACCAAGGTGAAAGCATAGAACTCACCAGCAGCTCCCACAAGAGCCAGGAACAGGAGTGCTCTCATTGTGGCAGAAGGTAGTGAGCCCTGGATGGAAGCTTGCTTTTATACCCCAATGCAGGGAGAAGGAGGTGCTAAGGGGAGGGCTCCACTGCTTCTACACAAGCACACCTGTGGGTTTCCCCTTCCGAGAGCCTTACATTATCTCTGCTCTATTTGTCTACTCTGTGGGTCAGTGATAAGGACAAGGAAAGTAGGTGATTCTTGAAAGGAGGCTTTGCAAACCAGTGGAAACATAGACTTTGGGTATGCAGCTTGGCCTTCCTTCTTAGGCTGGTAGAAGGAGGTTTGGTGGTGGAGAATGGCTATATTCCTAAGATATACACTAACATCATGGAAACGTCTGTGATTTACTTTGAGGAAGACATGATATTTGTGGATGAGTGGATATTTGAGACCTGGAGATTCATGAAAATAAAAATCTTGTATATGGATCTAATGACTAGGAGTTGATGATTCATAACACTAGAATAATTCATCATATAGAAAGATCATATCCAAGAGCTTTGGCAATCAGTGTTAAAATGTGAAACAACATGGGAGAGAGAAACAGACATGACTTGTATTTTAGGCTTTCACTTGCTTGGCTCACCTTTCCAAAAGGGATCACACTTGGAAGTGGTTTGAAGTATGAAAAATAAGATTTCAGAAGGAGCTTCCTCAATATGTTCCAGAGACAGACCAATATCACATTCACTTTATTCCTCTCTGTCAAGATTTTGGCACTAATCTTTTCATGCTTTTATGGGTCCATTTGCAGCATCTTTGTGATTGTATTAACAACTTGTACTAAGGATTAAACTTCTCTACTTTTGAAAGATCCCCGAAGGGAGACCCTTACTCAAGTCTTGGGAAGTCACGGGTCCCAGACACACGAGAGACTATCTTGATGTAATACGCAAAGGCAAGGTGTTTTATGGAGATCTCCAGGCCAACACATATCCCAGGCAGGAGACAGAGGTGTTGACCCTGAGTGGCTCGGAGAAGGGCTTTTTAAAGGAAGAAGTCACAAGCCCCAGGAGATGAGGGGATGTCAAAAGGAAATACCAAAAATGTCACAAGGGGAAACTCTCAAAGTCACAGGATTGTTCTTAAGACTCTAGGGATTAAATCAGGGGAAAGGTCAAGCCCTCATTCTTCTGAGAACAGATTTTGATTCCTGTCCTTTAGGGTAGATGTTTGTCAGAGTTGACAAGGCATCTGCATCTGAAACACATCTGGTTAGGCTTTGGCCCGGTTTTCTGGAATACTATCTGCAGGACACAATGGCTGGAACATTTTCTGTAGGGCACAATGGGGGCTTGAACAAACATCACAGGGGCAGAACAGAACCCGTTACTCATTTACCCACGTCCAGTGACATCCAGAGGGTCAGTGAGTCTGTACCAGTCCTCCTGTGTTTTTAACCATCTGTCTTCCTGAGTCAGATCCTGTTGCTGAGTTTTGAGCTAGTTTAAAACTCTATATCTCTCACTTTAAAAAACCACAGAGTTTGAGAGAGAAATGTATAGTCTAGGTCAGATATGAAGAAGGACTTGAACAGTGGTCACACTGGTTTCTGTTCTGAGAATTACCTTCAGTAAGGGATTACTAATTGACAAGGAGTCATAAATAGGAATCAATATTAAAAAATAGAAGGATTCTGATATTCTAATTTTTCAGTGACACTATTATATCAGACTTAGTTATGAGTAAACTTTCCTGTAAAAGATCCTTGAATGAGTTCTAACAAAGACCAGAGTCACAGCACTGAAATTTACTGAGACATAACATGCCTAGGTGGAATGTATTGAGAAATGATATGTGAGATTACATCTAATTTTATGAGCTAATGTGAGGAACCCTATTATAGAATCTACTTATGTTTTTAGTTAGTCTTATTGAGGAAGAACAAGCAAAAATCGTAACTAAATTCACTAAAATGTAGAAGATAAACAAATGTTCTTGATTTGAGTTCAGAATCTAGCAATTGGTTTTGACATGTCACTCATGGAGAATGTTAAATCATGGATACCAGAATGTATTAGGAAAGGCACCCCTAAGAGTTCTGTTTAATATCTTCTATACTCATCTCTGACATGATTATCACAGCTACCGAACAGAATTTGTACTCACAGCCCTTCCCTCTGTCCTCTGAATCTCGTTAAGGAAACCATGGCTTATGCCTAAGTACAGTGCTGTTCAATTTATAAAATATTTGACAGTTTTATAAGGTATTTTGGACAAAAGCATGGGATATGTATGGAGCCTCACCCTTTTAAAACTGGTTTATAATAAGGAATAAAAAATGGAATTATCTCTAATTAATAAGGAAGATAATATTACTCAGGTGGATTCATTTTTGTCCAAGGAATGATCTAAAATTGCCATATGGTTTCACATATCTAAAAAGATATGGAAACTCCTGTGAAGTGTGAGATTTCCCACAGATGGCATCTAAAATGCTATTGCTAAGCAAAGCTAGACTTGCCTGACAAGTTCAACATCTCACTCCTCCTTCCACTTTTTCTTGGCAGAGCTTGAATACCAAAATTATAATTTACTTGACACTGTGTCTCATAAACTTGCCTTACCATGACCCCTTTCCTACCTGAACCATGTCTAACACATGGGTGTGCATAGCCAGCTGATAGATGGCTAGGATATTATTATGTTTAGGTAGACAGTAAGCAATTTTTCTGTAATATAGTTAACATTTCCTGTTTTCTTTTCCTTTTTTCTAAAATAATTAATTGATTCTTTGTGAATTTCATATTATACAACCCAGTCCCACTCATCTACCCATCCCCTCACATCTGCCCTCTGTCTTTGCAACCATCACTATAAAATAACACACACTCACACACACACACAGACAAACACACACATACACACACACATGCACACGCACACACAAACATACATACAAAACAAAAACCAAAAACCAAAATCTAAGTAGTAGGTATAACTTTTTGTAGTGGAAAGTATTGTATGTCATGGTGTGTCCCAAAATTACCTATCTGTCTACACATCTTTACTTGAAAATATTCAATACAATGAGTTGTTCATCTGGTCCATGGTGTCTGGATTCTGTGACACCTTCAATATTGGGTCTTAATACAGGACTTCTACTAGTTATCCTATTGTTTCCCTGTCTCATGGACACCTTATAGCTTTGCATGAGCAGGATTGGCCCTTTCACAAGCCCCAGCAGTTAGATCACAGATGATGTAGATTTTGAGTTGGGACATTTCCAAGTACTGGATCTGGGCCTGGGTGGTCGCTGAGCTGGTCAGTCTGTAGGTTTTCTATTATCTGCACTACCAGGGTGAGCTCTCCAGAACAGCTCTGGATAGGCCACCTGAAGCTGCCAGGAAAGGGTCCACTCTCCTGCTCTCATGACCTTAGCACTGGTTCACCCATACCCATGCCTGCAAAGCCAGCTCCAATGTGCTGTCCTTTCCCACTGTTTTCCCCAATCTCTCATATCTTCCTTTTGCCCTTGCAACCTCCACCACAAGATAAAACATAAACAAACAATCCAAATAAGGAAAACAAAACAAAGACTAGACCATCTTCTGGTGGAAGCTGTAGTGTACCACAGTTTAATCCCAAAACATACCATTGTCCATGCATCTCATCTTGTAAATGCTCAATGCAATATGTCAAGGTTTGAGGTGAATTCTGTGACATTATCAGTATTGGATCCTAACGAGGACTTCTAGTTAGGTTGTTGCCCTATGTCATGGCAATTCTGGTATTTTTTGGATCATCAGCAGGACCTGCCTTCCACAAGTCCTAACAGTTCACAGATGATACAGGTTTTGGATGGGGTGACTCTCCAGCTCTTTCACACTTGGGGATAGCCCACCTATGCCTTGGCCAGCAGGGCAAGCAACACTGTGTTATCCAGGTAAACTACAGGTCCCCTTCTCCAACCAATGAGGGATGGAGACAGATATGCTTTATGTTCTTATCTGGACTACCTCATGTGACAGGAGGCTAGGAGTAACGGCATTACCATCTTACATACTCCACCTCACATCAGATATAAGAGAAGTGGCAGGTCCAGTTTTTCTGTTCTCAGGCACATCTTGTTGGTTCATCTGTGTCCCTTCTATCAGAGCCAACTCTACTGTACTGCCCAGGTGATGTACCTCCCTTCTGAGTGATGCAGTTGGCAAGGGTCAAGGTCAGCTTACCTACTGTCATAACCCAGGGCCACTCTCCTGTCTTCTGCTACCTGCACTATATGACTCGGTGGCATGCAGGTTTCTATGTATTTATGGCCCACTTGAGTAGTGAGGGAGCAGGAAGGTCTTTGGGCATCTTTTCCTGCCCTTGTTGACTGGCGTGGCTGTCAGCAGGTCTCTGGCAATCACTTTATTTTACTTTCACCTTATATTGCCATCAGCTAATCTCAGAGATACTATTATAACCTTTTTGTCACTGATCTCAGTGAAACATCCAGAGCTCCTATCGAAAGCAAGTCAGTTCTGTTTTATTTAATTGCTATGAAGATTGTTCTAGTATTCCCACATTCCAGCATTTCATGACCAGGCAGCCCACAGAGAAATTAGCATATGGAAAATCATTTCAGTCAGAAGGATGATCAGTTTGATCATCCTCACTCTACCCTTATCTGTAAAGAAACTTTGAAGGGCATGATACAATAAAATTTTATAACTAAAGCTTGAAGTTTAACTAATGTTTTGTGCTCACTAATCATGTGAGATCACCTTTCACCATGATATTAGCAATCACAGGCTAAGAAGACTGCTGTAGACTAGAATTATTGCTGTACACCTAAAAGCTCTAGAACAAAAAGAAGCAAATACACCCAGGAGGAGTAGGAGGCAGGAAATAATCAAACTCAGAGCTGAAATCAACCAAGTAGAAACAAAAAGGACAATAGAAAGAATCAACAGAACCAAAAGTTGGTTCTTTGAGAAAATCAACAAGATAGATAAACCCTTAGCCAGACTAACGAGAGGACACAGAGAGTGTGTCCAAATTAACAAAATCAGAAATGAAAAGGGAGACATAACTACAGATTCAGAGGAAATTCAAAAAATCATCAGATCTTACTATAAAAGCCTATATTCAACAAAACTTGAAAATCTGCAGGAAATGGACAATTTCCTAGACAGATACCAGGTACCGAAGTTAAATCAGGAACAGATAAACCAGTTAAACAAGCCATAACTCCTAAGGAAATAGAAGCAGTCATTAAAGGTCTCCCAACCAAAAAGAGCCCAGGTCCAGACGGGTTTAGTGCAGAATTCTATCAGACCTTCATAGAAGACCTCATACAAATACTATCCAAACTGTTCCACAAAATTGAAACAGATGCAGCACTACCGAATTCCTTCTATGAAGCCATTCTTATACCTAAACCACACAAAGACCCAACAAGAAAGAGAACTTCAGACCAATTTCCCTTATGAATATCGACGCAAAAATACTCAATAAAATTCTGGCAAACCGAATCCAAGAGCACATCAAAACAATCATCCACCATGATCAAGTAGGCTTCATCCCAGGCATGCAGGGATGGTTCAATATACGGAAAACCGTCAACATGATCCATTATATAAACAAACTGAAAGAACAGAACCACATAATCATTTCATTAGATGCTGAGAAAGCATTTGAAAAAATTCAACACCCCTTCATGATAAAAGTCCTGGAAAGAATTGGAATTCAAGGCCCATACCTAAACATAGTAAGAGCCATATACAGCAAACCAGTTGCTAACATTAAACTAAATGGAGAGAAACTTGAAGCAATCCCACTAAAATCAGGGACTAGACAAGGCTGCCCACTCTCTCCCTACTTATTCAATATAGTTCTTGAAGTTCTAGCCAGAGCAATCAGACAACAAAAGGAGGTCAAGGGGATACAGATCAGAAAAGAAGAAGTCAAAATATCACTATTTGCAGATGATATGATAGTATATTTAAGTGATCCCAAAAGTTCCACCAGAGAACTACTAAAGCTGATAAACAACTTCAGCAGAGTGGCTGGGTATAAAATTAACTCAAATAAATCAGTAGCCTTTCTCTACACAAAAGAGAAACAAGCCGAGAAAGAAATTAGGGAAGCGACACCCTTCATAATAGACCCAAATGATATAAAGTACCTCGGTGTGACTTTAACCAAGCAAGTAAAAGATTTGTACAACAAGAACTTCAAGACTCTGAAGAAAGAAATTGAAGAAGACCTCAGAAGATAGAAAGATCTCCCATGCTCATGGATTGGCAGGATTAATATAGTCAAAATGGCCATTTTACCAAAAACGATCTACAGATTCAATGCAATCCCCATCAAAATACCAATCCAATTCTTCAAAGAGTTAGACAGAACAATTTGCAAATTCATCTGGAATAACAAAAAACCCAGGATGGCAAAAACTATCCTCAACAATAAAAGGACTTCAGGGGGAATCACTATCCCTGAACTCAAGCAGTATTACTGAGCAATAGTGATAAAAACTGCATGGTATTGGTACAGAGACAGATAGATAGACCAATGGAACAGAATTGAAGACACAGAAATGAACCCACACACCTATGGTCACTTGATTTTTGACAAAGGAGCCAAAACCATCCAATGGAAAAAAGATAGCATTTTCAGCAAATGGTGCTGGTTCAACTGGAGGTCAACATGTAGAAGAATGCATATCGACCCATGCTTATCACCCTGTACAAAGCTTAAGTCCAAGTGGATCAAGGACCTCCACCACAAACCTGATAAACTCAAACTAATAGAAGAAAAACTAGGGAAGCATCTGGAACACGTGGGCACTGGAAAAAATTTCCTGAACAAAACACCAATGGCTTATGCTCTAAGATCAAGAATCGACAAATGGGATCTCATAAAACTGCAAAGCAACATCTTTAGTCATAAGGGAAATGCAAATCAAAACAACCCTGAGATTTCACCTCACACCAGTGAGAATGGCTAAGATCAAAAACTCAGGTGACAGCAGATGCTGGCGAGGATGCCGAGAAAGAGGAACACTCCTCCATTGTTTGTGGGATTGCAAACTGGTACAACCATTCTGGAAATCAGTCTGGAGGTTCCTCAGAAAATTGGACATTGAACTGCCTGAGGATCCAGCTATACCTCTCTTGGGCATATACCCAAAAGATCCCCCAACATATAAAAATGACACGTGCTCCACTATGTTCATAGCAGCCTTATTTATAATAGCCAGAAGCTGGAAAGAACCCAGATGCCCTTCAACAGAGGAATGGATACAGAAAATGCGGTACATCTGCACAATGGAATATTACTCAGCTATCAAAAACAACGGCTTTATGAAATTCGTAGGCAAATGGTTGGAACTGGAAAATATCATCCTGAGTGAGGTAACCCAATCACAGAAAGACATACATGGTATGCACTCACTGATATGTGGCTATTAGCCCAAATGCTTGAATTACCCTAGATTCCTAGAACAAATGAAACTCAAGACGGATGATCAAAATGTGAATGCTTCACTCCTTCTTTAAAAGGGGAACAAGAATACCCTTCTCAGGGAATAGAGAGGCAAAGAGTAAAACAGAGACAGAAGGAACACCCATTCAGAGCCTGCCCCACATGTGGCCCATACATATACAGCCACCCAATTAGACAAGGTGGATGAAGCAAAGAAGTGCAGGCGGACAGGAGCCGGATGTAGATTGCTCCTGAGAGACACAGCCAGAATACAGCAAACACAGAGGCGAATGCCAGCAGCAAACCACTGAACTGAGAAAAGGACCCCCGTTGAAGGAATCAGAGAAAGAACTGGAAGAGCTTGAAGGGGCTCGAGACCCCATATGTACAACAATGCCAAGCAACCAGAGCTTCCAGGGACTAAGCCACTACCTAAAGACTATACATGGACTGACCCTGGACTCTGACCTCATAGGTAGCAATAAATATCCTAGTAAGAGCACCAGTGGAAGGGGAAGCCCTAGGTCCTGCTAAGACTGAACCCCCAGTGAACTAGATTGTTTGGGGGAGGGCGGCAATAAGGGGAGGATGGGGAGCGGAACACCCATAAAGAATGGGAGGGGAGAGGGGGATGTTTGCCCGGAAACCGGGAAAGGGAATAACACTCGAAATGTATATAGAAAATACTCAAGTTAATAAAAAAAAAGAACTATTGCTGTGTACTCTAGACTGAGATGAGTGAGGTAGATTCAATGAATCAGCCATTTACTCTCCATTTGAATGTCTGTGCTATTCCCAGGTAGTATTCATTCTAATATACCTATTCCATTTTGTTCTTCCATAAAGCATTTTCCTAATCCCCACTCAGTGCTTCACATTTTTAAATCACTGTATTTCAATTTTGGAAATAGGGGTAAATTTTGTTGTGTATATTTAATGCTGTAGATTACAGTTTTTAATGAACTTTCTACTCATTCTCTCATTTTGCTTTTCGTGGATGATCAAGCGAGCTTTACAGAATTGGATTACTTTTTAAAGCATATACAACAAATAGTTTTTAAAGGTTCAACATAGTAGTCATATGGTAGACTGGCATGCTCTGACAAGAACATTCTGACTGCAATAATATTGTCCCATAGTCTTTTGTAGATCATATACAAGCACATGCACATGCACACATGCACACACACACACACACACACACACACACACACACACACACACCAGATAGCAGGTACTTTTACCTCATCTTCAAATATGAAGAATCCATATCTCTGATAGAAAGTGACTTTCACCAGTAGTTGCTTGAGAAAAAAATGTAGAGATGATGTCATAAAAACAGACTTTATTTCCCATCATATTGCTATAGAGTAGTTCTTGTGACTCTCTAGTATAGACAACTTAAGAACAATTTTTCTTCTTAAGCTCACAGGTAAGTATAGTCTTCATCCCTCATCAAGGAAAATTCTGTTTGCCATAGACAGTGACTACTACATTAAAACACAACCAATCAAAATACATAGGTGTGGAGCCCACTCTCAGTGGACATATCTAGAAAACATTCCCATATGAGAGAACATTGCATAGGAGGGCATGGGAAAGCTGTAAGGACCAAAGGATTAGGAAGTTGGCTGTGAGATTACCTCTTTTAGTATTGTTAATGTTTCATTTGAGACTGTCCAAGTGTGAGTTGAACAAATATTACCCAAATGGAGCTGCCAAAATAGGTGAGAAAATACTCATCAGGATTCAAGCCTATACAAATAAGTATGGGTAACTGAGGAAAATTGAAAGTGATAAAGTTGGTTTTCCCCAGGAAGGAAGACACCAACAAATCCCTTGGTTTTCCAGTGCTAAATATCTAGTCCTGAAAACATACATAAAAATATCTTTATACAGGTGAAGTAGATTATATTCAGAAACATGCACATATATGCATATATTTGCATATCCATTTTACATATATGCATGTAATAACAATTAAGGAAGGGCCATAAATTTTAAGGGAATGCAAATGGAGAAATTTTGTAATTATAATCTCAAAAATAATTATTAATTTTAACAATTGATATGGTCATATACCAATAAAACATTAAAGATACCAACAGAAATTTTATGCATATGATGGTTTAATCTGCACCAAATTTCTAATGCTATTCTTTGTAGAACTTGATGAAACCAAACTGAAGTTCATATCAATATTGAATGGACAATATGATCATGAGCAGAATATAAAGTGCAGATATCACAGTGTCTATCCAAATTACTGTATAGAGTAATTGTAACAAAAAACACCACAGCACTAAGAAAGCCACATAGGTACAGCTACCTGATCTTAAAAGATACCCCAAACCGACACTTTAGGGAAAATAGTTTCTTCTGCAAATATTGCTGAGAAAAGTATATATAAGTACACTTACCTGAGTAAGAATGCAAACAGTTGAATAAAAAGAAGAAAGGGTTGTAAGATAATAAAATCAGAATTGATAAAAAAGATAAAAATATTGGAAAAATCTAACCTGAAATTTTGTAAAGGAAAAAGAAATAAGTAAAATACAAAGCTCTGTGAGAATTTTCACTAACGAAATGTATCAAAGAGAGGACAGGCATCTGGGCTTGAAAAAAAAAGTGAAGAAATTACAAAAACCCAACAAGGACAAAAATAACATAAGGAGCAATGATTGAAATTTCATACGCTTTCCTATGAAAAGAAAATATCATCAAATAAAGATGATATTGGGCATAGAAATAGACATCTAGACATAAAAACATTTTCAAAAGATGTACAACAAAGACACATGCTCCACTATGTTCATGGCAGCCTTATTTATAATAGCCAGAAGCTGGAAAGAACCCAGATACTCTTCAACAGAGGAATGGATACAGAAAATGTGGTACATCTACACAATGGAATACTACTCAGCTATCAAAAACAATGACTTCATGAAATTTATAGGCAAATGGAATGATGTAGAAAATATCATCCTGAGTGAGGTTACTCAATCACAGAAAAACACACTTGGTATGCACTCATTGATAAGTGGATATTAGCCCAAAAGCTCGAATATGCAAGATGCAATCCATAGACCACAGGAAGCTCAAGAAGAAGGATGACCAAAATATGCATGTTCCCACTCCTTCTTAAAAGGGGGAAAACATCCACAGGAGGGGGTATGGAAGCAAAGTTTAGAGCAGTGACTAAAGGAATGGGCATTCAGAGCCTGCCCCACATGTGGGCCTTATATATTCAGTCACCAAAACTAGATAAGATTGATGAAGCTAAAAAATGAATGTTGAAAGGGATCAGATATAGATCTCTCCTGAGAGACACATCCAGAACATGTCCAATACAGAGGTCAATGCTAGCAGCAAACCACCGAACTGAGAATAGGACTCCCTTGGGGAGAATTAGAGGAAGTATTGAAATCGTTGAAGGAGCTAGCAACCCCATAAAAACAACAATGCCAACCAACCATAGCTTCCCAACCACTGACCCAGGACTCCAACTGCATATGTAGCGGAGAATGGCCTTGTTGGGGCACCAGTGGAAGGGGAAGTCCTTGGTCCTGCCAAGGATGGACCCCCAGTGCAGGGGATTATGGGGGCAATAAAGGGGATGTATAGGAATACCCATATGGGGGAGGGGTAAGGGAGGGAATGGGGTCTTATGGACAGGAAACCAGGAAGGGGAATAACGTTTGAAATGTTTAAGTAAAGAAATATATCTAATAAACAAATAAAAAAAGATGTACAATAAATTTCTCAGAGTTAGGCAAATGCCAGTGTCCAGCCTCAGTGTGAGGATGGTCCTGAGAAAGGGAGAATGAATGGGAGTGGGCTGATTCAACAATAACAGGAGTCAGTAGTTGATGTAAGCTGTCAGTTAACGTACTCTCTCTTTGCCTGAGGATTCTCATCATCCTTCCTTCTTCTTTATTTTTCCTTCTTCCTTTTCATTTTTCTTCTCCCTTCCCATTCTTTGCCATCTCCATTTTCATTCTTTTGCCTTCTCCCTTCTCATTCTTTTTTACTTCTCCCCTTACATTATTCTTCCTTTGCTTTCCTTCTTATTCTTTTGCTTTCTCCAACCAGAGAACCTCAACCCAGTCTTTATTTACTAAAGCTACACCATCACCATTGATCACTGTCAATAATATTTTAGAAATTCTTGAATTTACATAAATGTTATAAATCCAGGATTGTTAGTTCCAACCCCTCCTTTCTTAAAACAGAAACTAAACACAAAGCAAAAGCAGTTTTCTTATACTTTTTATATAGTCTCTTCTTCATGGGTATAGCTAGTATGGTTTCCTGCTATAGCAGACAGCAGTATTTAGTAACTGTTTTCATGTAAGAAAAGAAAGGTGACAGACTACTAAGGTTAAAATAATTTCTTACAGTTTTAACATTTATGAAAGTAAAGAAGCTAGCTCTCTAATATCTCTCTAGGCATTGCCATCTCCAATTATTCAGGTAGCCAGGACAATGAAGCACTAGCTTTTTATATGCTTATACATCATCTTTTAATTCTTTAATCTTTATTTCATCATCTTAGCAACTCCATAGACTCATGCACTTTCCTTCTAATACTATTTATTTGTAAATCATACATGATCCTTTCTTCTATAAAACAAACCCTTCTATCTTTTGCTTGTTTTCTATAGATTACTCAATCTTTTCGTATCTATGACTTTTCTTCTTGATAACTTTAACTCGCTATCCTTTACACTGGCTAATTAAAGCAGCAGACATTGGAATAGAAGGGACATGTATCTCCTCATAATTCTAAATTCAAGACTAAGCTTCTCAACGAACTATTTCTATAAAGGACCATGTAGGATTTTGTGCCGTCTGTGATTATGTAATCTATATCCTTGACACAACTGTCAAAGAAAATGTAAAACACAGAAAACTCCTAACCCAAAACCTCCAGGAAATTCAGGACACAATGAGAAGATCAAACCTAAGGATAATAGATATAGAAGAGATGGAAGATTCCCAACTTAAAGGGCCAGTAAATATCTTCAACAAAATTATAGAAGAAAAATTCCCTAACCTAAAGAGAGAGATGCCCATAAACATACAAGAAGCCTACAGAACTCCAAATAGATTGGACCAGAAAAGAAATTCCTCCTGTCACATAATAGTCAAAATACCAAATACACAAAACAAAGAAAGAATATTAAAAGCAGTAAGGGGAAAAGGTCAAGTAATGTATAGATACCCTGTATGTCTGTAGACTTATCAGAATTATACCAGACTTCTCACCAGAGACTATGAAAGCAAAAAGATCCTGGGCAGATGTCAGACAGACTCTAAGAGAACACAAATGTCAGCCCAGGTTACTATATCCAGCAAAACTCTCAATTAACATAGACGGAGAAATCAAGATATTCCATGACAAAACCAAATTTACACAATAGCTTTCCCATGTTCCTAAAGGCCAAGTGGAAGGCGTGTTTCTAATCCTCCACAGCTTCATGACGACCTCCATTCCTCATTCCCAAGAACAACATCTGTTTCATTTATCATGGAGTGATTATCTCTGAGTAATGGGGGAAGTATATTTCTGAAAAAGAAAGATTGAAAGTAAAATAAAAGAGGCCGCAGATCAGCTTCAGGGCAACAGCAACTATTAGCACAAGTTGGGATCAGGGGATCAAAGGCTTGGCAATGCTCCAGGGGCAGGAACTCTGCCACATCTACTGTATGTAGCCATGCAGGGAAATATTAACCAGATATAGGAGAAAATTGTTTTATCAAACAGACAAGACTGGAAAATTATCTCTCTTTAACATATTATAACATAAATACAAGATATACAGAAAACAGGGTATCTATTGAAGATAGCAAAACAGAACCACCAAATCACAAAGAAAGATAGGCCCATCCGACAACAATAGTTATCAATTGAAACTTTCAAAGAAAGAATGTATTAGAAATTTTGAAAAACAAAACATCACAGTCCAGACTACTTTACCCCAAAATGCATTTATTTATAATTGATTGTAAGAACCCCTAGAACAGTAGTTCTCAATCTTCCTTATGGTGTGGCCCTTTATTATAGTCCTTCATGTTGCTATTGTTATGAATTATAATGTAAACATTTGTTTGCCTAGGGTTTATGACCCACAAGTTGAGAATCACTGCTATTAATGCAGTTATCTCTATAAGAGATAGAGCTACAGCTCCATAATGTAATTAGCAGCAGCCTGATGAACACTCGTAATTATTGTAGACATCGACTAGGGCCAAATAAATACTTGACAGAAGGAATTACACTGAGCCACTTTGAAACAAAGGTACAGATTTTGATTAAAGATGTCTTAATATAGGTTTAAGATTAGGGTTAGAATAAAGAAGAACACTCAAGGGGAAAACAAGACATACTGAGTGTGCAGAACTTTCCAGGACGCAATGGCAGTTACAAATGGAAAATCTTAGTATATTCTTCTACGTTTCATCCTGGAATAGACTGTAAACATATTTTTATTTGATGTAGAATTAAGATAATTAAAAGGTTGAGGACACTCAGGTTTATCAAAATGCATCTTTTTTTTTTCAGTCCTTTTTTTTTAATTTATTTTATTTTATTTTATTTTTTATTAACTTGAGTATTTCTTATATACATTTCGAGTGTTATTCCCTTTCCCGGTTTCCGGGCAAACATCCCCCTCCCCCCTCCCCTTCCTTATGGGTGTTCCCCTCCCAACCCTCCCCCCATTGCCGCCCTCCCCCCATAGACTAGTTCACTGGGGGTTCAGTCTTAGCAGGACCCAGGGCTTCCCCTTCCACTGGTGCTCTTACTAGGATATTCATTGCTACCTATGGGGTCAGAGTCCAGGGTCAGTCCATGTATAGTCTTTAGGTAGTGGCTTAGTCCCTGGAAGCTCTGGTTGCTTGGCATTGTTGTACTTTTGGGGTCTCGAGCCCCTTCAAGCTCTTTCAGTTCTTTCTCTGATTCCTTCAATAGGGGACCTATTCTCAGTTCAGTGGTTTGCTGCTGGCATTCGCCTCTATATTTGCTGTATTCTGGCTGTGTCTCTCAGGAGCGATCTACATCCGGCTCCTGTCGGTCTGCACTTCTTTGCTTCATCCATCTTGTCTGATTGGGTGGCTGTATATGTATGGGCCACATGTGGGGCAGGCTCTGAATGGGTGTTCCTTCAGTCTCTGTTTTAATCTTTGCCTCTCCCTTCCCTGCCAAGGGTATTCTTTTTCCTCATTTAAAGAAGGAGTGAAGCATTCACATTTTGATCATCCGTCTTGAGTTTCATTTGTTCTAGGGATCTAGGGTAATTCAAGCATTTGGGCTAATAGCCACTTATCAATGAGTGCATACCATGTATGTCTTTCTGTGATTGGGTTAGCTCACTCAGGATGATATTTTCCAGTTCCAACCATTTGCCTACGAATTTCATAAACTCGTTGTTTTTGATAGCTGAGTAATATTCCATTGTGTAGATGTACCACATTTTCTGTATCCATTCCTCTGTTGAAGGGCATCTGGGTTCTTTCCATTTTCTGGCTATTATAAATAAGGCTGCGATGAACATAGTGGAGCACGTGTCTCTTTTATATGTTGAGGCATCTTTTGGGTATATGCCCAAGAGAGGTATAGCTTGATCCTCAGGCAGTTCAATGTCCAATTTTCTGAGGAACCTCCAGACTGATTTCCAGAATGGTTTTACCAGTCTGCAATCCCACCAACAATGGAGGAGTGTTCCTCTTTCTCCACATCCTCGCCAGCATCTGCTGTCACCTGAGTTTTTGATCTTAGCCAATCGCACTGGTGTGAGGTGAAATCTCAGGGTTGTTTTGATTTGCATTTCCCTTATGACTAAAGATGTTGAACATTTCTTTAGGTGTTTCTCAGCCATTCGGCATTCCTCAGCTGTGAATTCTTTGTTTAGCTCTGAACCCCATTTTTTAATAGGGTTATTTGTTTCCCTGCGGTCTAACTTCTTGAGTTCTTTGTATATTTTGGATATAAGGCCTCTATCTGTTGTAGGATTGGTAAAGATCTTTTCCCAATCTGTTGGTTGCCGTTTTGTCCTAACCACAGTGTCCTTTGCCTTACAGAAGCTTTGCAGTTTTATGAGATCCCATTTGTCGATTCTTGATCTTAGAGCATAAGCCATTGGTGTTTTGTTCAGGAAATTTTTTCCAGTGCCCATGTGTTCCAGATGCTTCCCTAGTTTTTCTTCTATTAGTTTGAGTGTGTCTGGTTTGATGTGGAGGTCCTTGATCCACTTGGACTTAAGCTTTGTACAGGGTGATAAGCATGGATCGATCTGCATTCTTCTACATGTTGCCCTCCAGTTGAACCAGCACCATTTGCTGAAAATGCTATCTTTTTTCCATTGAATGGTTTTGGCGCCTTTGTCAAAAATCAGGTGCCCATAGGTGTGTGGGTTCATTTCTGGGTGTTCAATTCTGTTCCATTCGTCTATCTGTCTGCCTCTGTACCAATACCATGCAGTTTTTAATCACTATTGCTCTGTAATATTGCTTGAGTTCAGGGATAGTGATTCCCCCTGATGTCCTTTTATTGTTGAGAATAGTTTTAGCTATCCTGGGTTTTTTGTTATTCCAGATGAATTTGCAAATTGTTCTGTCTAACTCTTTGAAGAATTGGATTGGTATTTTGATGGGGATTGCATTGAATCTGTAGATTGCTTTTGGTAAAATGGCCATTTTTACTATATTAATCCTAGCATGCCTGGAAGAGTTTCACATCCCTGGATTTGACAACTCAGTGTTGTCATCTCTTCATGCTGTTTCTCATTTATTTGCCCCAGGGCTCATTCCTAAGTAGAAGTTCTGTCATATTGCCATGTCTGTCAGGTTTTCAGACTCTTCAAATAGTTTCATCTTCTACAATTATGTTTGTGTGTGTGGTATTCAGAAAGAGTGATTTGGATGGATTCCATTTTAACAGAGAAATTAACTAAAATTGGCATGCTGCCACAAGTCCATAGAAAGATATGGAAATTATTTTTGCACATGAGAATGACTGCAGTTGGCAGCTAAATGCACTGTTGACAATCAAACCAGAAGTCTTAATGGGTCCAACTACACACCTGTTTTCTTTCTGGTATTTGTAGTCATAAAAAAACAAAAAAACAAAAACAAAAAATTTTTCCTGATAGTGTCCCATTTCTTGCCACACTGGATAGCTGGGGCCATCCATGGGTAGAAGGAATTTCTCTTCCTGGATCTTGAAGTGCATATTGCTACTGGAATCCTCCTATGTAGTGAAATTTCTTTGAGGTATATTTGGGAGGAAAGGTGAAAGTTTACTGGACTCGCATGACTTTTGTCACATTTAAAGTACTCTCTCTTTCTAAAAGCAGTTTTCATAACTCTGAATGCCTATATACAAGTGGGGAGATATCTCACATTAGTAGCCTATCTGCTTACCTGAAAGCCCTAAAGGAAAAAGAAGAAATAAGACCTCAAAAGATTACATGACAATATATAACCAAATTCAGGTCTGGAATCAGCAAAATAGAAAAAAAAAAGAAAAACATACAGGATCAATGAAACAAAGACATGGTTCTTGGCCAAATTATTTAATAGATGGGTCAAGGTGAACAAAATAAACAAATTAGAGATGAGGGCAAAACAACAGACATCAAATAAATCAAGGGAATCAAATATATTTATCAGATATTGACAGAACATTTCTCCCTATAACAAAAGAATATACTTTTCTCTCAGCACCTAATGATAGATACTTTCTTTAAAACTGGTCATCTAATTGCACAAAAACAAATCACAAAAGACACAAGAATATTGAAATAGTCTGATCCATTCTGTCAGATCAGAAGGGACTAAGGCTGCTCTTCAATAACAACGAAAACAACAAAAGTCCACATACTTGTGGAAGTTGAAGAACTCTCTACTTAATGATAACTTGGGCAGAAAAGAAAAAAAAACAAATTAAAGACTTTCTAGAATTTAAGGAAAACGAGTGCATACCATACCCAAGCTTATAGGTCATAATGAAAACAGTGCTAAGACGAAAATTCATAGCACTAAGTGCTTTCATAAAGAAATTGGAGCGATCCTACACTAGCAACTTAACCGAACACATGCAAGCTCTAGAACAAAAATAATCAAACACACCGAAGAGTAGATGGCAAGAAAAAAAAATCAAATTCAGGGCTGAAATCGACTAGTTAGAAAGAAGGATAACTATACAAAAAGTCAATAAATCTAAGAGATGTTTTTTTGAGAAAATCAACATGATAGATAAACCCCTAGTCAAAGTAACTAAAGGGTACAGAAACAGTATGGAATTAGAAAAACAGAAATTGAAAAACAAAACAAAACAAAAAAACAGATCTTACTACAAAAGCCTATACTCAACAAAGACTAGAAAATCTAGATGAAATGAATGATTTCCAAGACAGATATCATGTACAAAAGTTAAATCAAGATCAGGTAAACTATCTAAACATTCTCATAATCCCTAAAGAAATAGAAGCAGTCATTAAAAGTCTCTCAACCAAGAAAATTCCAGGACCAGATGGTTTAGTGCAGAATTCTACCAGACCTTCAAAGAAGACCTAATACCAAAAATCCTCCAACTATTCTACAACATAGAAACAGAATAAATACTATGTAATTCCTTCTAAAAAGTCTCAGTTACTCTGATACCTAAACCATACAAAGACCCAACAAAGGAAAAGAACATCAGACCAATAGTAGATATGAATATCGATGCAAAAATACTCAATAAATTCTAATAAATGGAATTCACAAACACATCAAAATGGTCATTCACCATGATCAAGGAGCCTTTACCCTAGGGATGCGGGGATGGTTTAATATATGAAAACCAATCACTGTATTTCAGTACATAAACAAACTCAAGGAAAAAAGTCACATGATCATTCCATTAGATGCAGAAAAAGCCATTAACAAAATTCAACACATCTGCATGTTAAAAGGCTTAGAGAGAACAAGAATTCAAGGTCCATCCTCAGCAAATTAAAAGCAATATACTACAAACTAACAGTCAACATCAAATTAAATGAAGAGAATCTTAAAGCAATCCTAGTAAAATCAATGACAATACAAGATTGTGCACTCTCTACCTATTTAGTCAGTATGGTATTCAAAGTTGTAGCTAGAGCAATTAGAAACCATAAGGAGGTCAAAGGATACAAACTGGAATTTAAGAAGGCAAGGTATCACTATTTGCAGACAATATGATAGTATACAAAAGCAACCCAACTCTTTTTTTTTAAGAGAACTGCTACAGTTGATAAACAACTTCTGCAAAGTGGCTGGATATAATATTAACTCAAACAAATTACTAGCCTTTCTTTATACAAAGGATAAATGAGCTGAGAAAGAAATTAGGGAAACAACACCCTTCACAGTTATCACAAATAATATAAAATATCTTGGTGTGACTCTAACCAAGCAAGTTAAAGATCTTTATGATAAGAACTTCATGTTTTATAAAGTGAGAAATCAAAGAAGACCTTAGAAGAAGGAGAGATCTCCCATGCTTATTGATTGATAAGTTTAACATAGTAAAAATGGCCATCTTAACAAAAGTAGTCAGTCTACAGATTCAATGCAATCTCCATAAAAATTCCAACTCAATTCTTCACACAGATGAGAGAGCAGTTCTCAAATTCATACAGAATATAAAAAAATCAGGATAGTGAAAATAATTCTGAACAGGAAAAGAACTTCTATGGGAATCACCATTCCTAACCTCAAGCTCTACTACAGAGCAATAGTGATAAAAACCACATGGTATTGTTATAGAGACAAACAGGTCAGTCAGTTGAATAGAATTGAAGACGCAGAAATAAACCCACACCTATGGACACTTGATCTTTGACAAAAAAAAAGCCAAAATCATACAGTAGAAAAAAAGATAGCATCTTCAACAAGTGTTGCTAGTCTAATTGTCAGTCTGTATGTAAAAAAAGTCAAATTTATCAATTTGTACAAAGATCAAATCCTAGTAAATCAAGGACTGCCACATAAAACCAGATACATTGAATGGAATAGAAAGAAAATGGGAAATGGCCTTGAACACACTGTCACATGGGAATATTTCCTGAACCGATCACCAATGGCTCAGGCTCTAAGATCAACAGTTGACAAATGTGACCTCATGAATCTGAAAAGTTTCAATAAGGCAAAAGACATGGTCAATAGAACAAATCGGCAACCTACAGATTAGGACAAGATCTTCACTAATCCTACCTCCCATAGAGAGCTAATATCCAAATTATTCGAAGAACTGAAATAGTTAGACTGGAACAATCCCTTTCGAAATCAATCTGGTGGTTCCTCCGAAAATTGGAAATAGTTCTATCTAAAGACCCAGTTATATCACTCCTATGCACGCACCCCAAAAATGTTCCACCATATCACAAGGACATGCACTCCATTATCTTCACAGCAGCTTTTTCTGTAATAGTCAGAAGTGGTAAACAACCCAGATGTCCCTCCATCTAAAATGGATATAGAAAATGTGGTTAATTTATACAATGGAGTACTATTCAGGTATTAAAAACAGGGACATCATGAATTTAGCAGGCAACTGAATGGAACTAGAAAATATCATGCTGAGTAAGATAACCCAGATCCAAAAGGACATACATGGTTTATACCCATTCATAAGTGAATATTAGCCAAAATATTCAGAATACCCATGATATCATGCACAGACCAAATGAAGCTTAGTAAGAAGAAAGGTCCAAGTATGGATGCTTCAATCCCACTTAGAAGGGAGAACAACATAATCATAGAGGCAGAGTAAGGGAGAGATCTGGGTAGGAGAGAAGAGTAGGAGAAAAAACGGGAGACAGGATCAGGTATGACGGGAGACAGGATCAGGTATGACGGGAGACAGGATCAGGTATGAGGAGAGATAGGAGTGAGGCCTACAGGGTCAGAAGAATGAATAGAAATGTGCATGTGTGAGGTGAAGTATGAAGGAACCTCTAGAAAGTCCCCAGACACCAGGGATGTGGAAGGCTCCAAGGACGCAATAAGGATGTCCTTATCTTAAATGCCCAACATTGGAAAATGGAACTTGAAGAGACCACCTCCAGCAAAAAGAAATGGCCCCCAGTGGAGGGATGGGGCCACCCATCCATCTCAAAAAATTTGACCCAGAATTGTTCCTGTCTAAAGGAAATATAGGAAGAAAAATGGAGCAGAGACTGAAGGAAAGGCCATCCAGCGACCACTCCAACTTGGGATTCACTCCATGTGCCGATACCAAACCCAAACACTATTGCTGATGCCATGTTGTGCTTGAAGACAGGAACCCATGGCTGTCGTCTGAGATGCTCTATGAGCACCTGACTGAGCCAGATAGATACTTACAGACAACTATTGGACCCAGGTCAGAGATATGGAAGAGTTAAAGGACGGACTGAAGGAGGTGAAGGGGATTGCAACCCCATAGGAAGAACAACAGAATCAAGTTATTGGAACCCTCAGAGCCCCCAAAGACTAAGCCACTAACCAATGAGAATAATACAATGGGCTGCTTTGTAGCCCTGGCTACATACACAGCAGAGGACTGACTTGTCTGGTCTCAGTAGGAAAGGATGGGCTTAAGCCCAAGTTTTGTGTGGAAACTTGATGCCCTAGGGAAAAGGGATGCTGGTGGGGGTGATGTAATAGTGATAGTTGTTGTATGGGGATCACTCTCTCAGAGGTGGGCAGATGGGGTGAAGAACTCTGGGACGGAGGACCAGAAAGGGGGCAACTTTTGGAATATAAATAAAATAATTTAATGGAAAAAAAACTAGAAATGTCATTTTTCAGAAAATGACTATATATCAACATACAAAATATATGTAATAAATTATTATTATGAGTTTAGAAAAAGTGTTAATAAAATCAGCATTCAAAAGTAAAACAAAACAGTGAATAATATTTTGTATTAATCAATTTATATCTCCATGTGGCCTTCTCTAATCTATTGTTGATTTACCTAGTGACACTACATTAGAGAAAACTGACTTTTCCTTTTCAAGGTATCAGTTGCAAATACTTTCTTTCATAAGGGTATGTCCTTGTGTCCACTTTTCCCTCTCAGTGCTGAGACCTTGTCTCTCATGAATAGTATAGGTTAAAGTCTCTCTGAGGTCGTGTCTGAATTATTCCTGTTGCATCTTGAATTTACTGTTACCTTGGCATCATACACCACCTCTGACATTAAAATATTTTTTTGCATCCTCTTACACATAGATCTGTGAGCCTTGAGATGAGAGGTTTGATGAAGACCTGCCATTTTGGGATGAGAGCTCCAAACTTTTCTCTCACTCTCAAAATTGTCCACTTGTAAGTATCCATGGTAATTGTTATATATTGTAAGAAGATTCTCTGATGAAAGATTTTTTCATGTTCTGCTCTGTGGATATAGCAATATGTCATAGAAAGTAATTTTGTTACTATCTTCATATAGCTGAATTATAATATTAGGTTTTCCATGGGTCTATAAATTATCTCAATTCTAGGAGAGTCTAGTACTGTAAAGAATGGGTTTCTCCTCATGGATTGGACTAGTCAGGATCTCTAAGGAAACAGACATGACAGAATGAATAAATACATATTAAAAGGGATTTTTGAGTGGCTTACAGTCTGTGTTCCAGGTAGTCCAACAATGACTGTCTGCAAAAACAATGACCAAGAATCTTGTAGTGGTTTAGTCAATGAGTTTTGCTGTTACAGCATTCCAAATTCATCCTAGAGAATTCTGAGAGAGCTGATAGTTTTACATAGATTTGGATTCTCAGAAAGCAGGTTACAATACCAGCAAATCAATCTCTCTAGATATTTTAGGATAGGCAAACTTGCCAGTGATTATGAGGGAAAGCAGGCAAAAAGCCAAGTATATGTTCTATTAAATAGTCTGCTACTACATGGTGTGGCCAAGATCTGAGGTTGGTTTTCCAAAATATTCAATCAGGAAAATCACTCAGTGGCATACCCAGCCATGGAAGAATCTTCAGTTTCACCATCTCAGCTAGGAACCCAAATGGTTATTGATAATTTAAAACATAGAGAATTCTCATATGACTTTATATTAGAACAAAATCCCTGAATTAATAAATTCTCCATATGGGCCTATGAGGGACATGAAAATTACAAGTATGTCTGCATTCAATTTGAAGAGCAGAAAGCGGGATACAAAGGCTCAAATTATGTATAGCCTGTTTTAGGATCACACACTTTGACTAAATTGACATTTTCCTAAGAGGAAGACACAAAGAGCATTCACTACACAGAATGGATTATTGCATTTCATAATCAGAAAGCATGTTTTATTAGAAACCATGAAAACTGTGATATGAAATAAATAGTAGGTAGAGGATAAAATAGTGATAGAGGAGTTGAGATTAAAAAAGGACAAGTCTTAGGCTTACAAAAGGATATTATAGAATAGTAACAGACACAAGAGAAGAGGAATGGATGACTAAGAGATGTTCTGAAAAAATTGAGTGTACTTTAAATATGAAAAAAGCCCATAGAGGTTGTTTTCATATTTAAACTGTCCCTTCTATACATAGATGGCCACATTTTGCCATTATGGCAAGAAATAGTGCACTATCTATAAGAGAAATGGAAATTTCCACTTCCATGTTCTTCCACGAAGAGAAATGTCAAAAGGAAAATGGGTGTATAATTTGTCCCATTGGGACCTCTGGTTTGATTGTCAGCGTAAATTTAGCTGCCACCTGCACCCAGTCCCACATGCTCCAATTATTTCCATATCCTCCTATGGCCTTCAGGCAGCATGCCAGCTTTAGATAATTTCTCTGGTAAAGAGGAATCCATCCAAATCAATCTTTTCTGAACCTCACACTAACATGATTGTGAGAAATGAAAGCATGTGAACAGTCTGAAAAACCTGAAAGCCATGGAAATATGACAGACGGTCCACTTAAGAATGATCCCAGGAGCAAATAAATGAAAGATACCGTGGAGAGATAAGAACTCTGAGTAGCTGTTCAGTGGTGTGCAGCTCACATAGTCATGGCAGTAATATGACCATAAAGTGTCCTATGAGGCACATGCTAGCATTTTCCTCTTGTAGTTTCTTCTGATTTCCAATTTTTCCAGCCTTCAATCAGTTTCTCTCCCCAAACTCAATTGCCACAATTTTATCTAAACTTGTCCCTTATTTTCAAAGAACTCGATGATTATCTTACCTCCAATGTACTTTTTCCCATATTTGGTGTCAGTGGAGATAAAATCATTAGATAGGAATGATTCTCCAGTTGAGTGCTGTGAATAGGCACAAGCTGACCCACAGTCAGGTACTGTCCTTATATGGAAGGCTTGTGCCATACTAAAATGAAACCCAAATCTTACTGACCAAAGCCTTATATTGTACTCTCTCTCTCTCTTTCTCTCTCTCTCTATATAATATATATATATATATGTATATGGGTATATGTGTGTGTATATATGTATATATGTATGTGTATATATGTACATATGTGTACATATGCATGTATATATGTATGCATATGTATATATGCATGTACATATATACATATATATGAAATATTCATAATTCTTCCATTTCCACATATACCAGATTTTTGTTCAGAAGTTAAGTTGAACATTGCCCAAACTCTGTTTTTCAAGCTTAGTATTGACTTCTAGCACAGATTATTTGATCTAGAATACAGGGTAGTTATTTTTAATAAAAATACACTGAGCACCATTGATATTCTTTAAGATTATCATGGTATATGCAGTATTGTGTATATACTCTCAAAGTTCCTGATTAGCATCATATTACATGAGAATGAGAGTCAAATATCCAGGAATGAATGCAGAACTTGACTTTTGTATTCATGTAACTCTCTCCTATACAACAAAGCAACATATTTCCTATTTCAATTTTACACATACTCTGCCACCCATGTTCGAACCTCAAGAGCCTGGTTAGAAAGCATACAATTGAAAAGCCCACACATTTTAGGAACTCTATACTGCCTTACCTAGCATCATTGATGTTTCAGTGCTGGTCCATAGAGCTCCTAAATTTCTACATTTTATTAAGTAGAGTGGCTAAAATCAGAGTAAAAATTCAAGGAATGACTGATAGACTCTTTTTGCTGGTGTTGTTCAAAGAACTCCCACTATCTACCAGAATCTGGCTTTCTTCACAAATACTGAATATTTTCTTCAAAGTTACTAAAAGCAATTTACACTCATCAAGGGATCTAAGAATCCCATAGGGTAATTGCTCTCTAACACTCACGAATTTATTCTATTAAAGCAGAGTACTATAGACAAAGGCTAGACTACCACCGTTTCTCTCTTTCTAGCATCCTTTCAAGAATCAGCTGTTTCCGCTCCATCTTCCCTGAGAATAAAAGTTTCCTTGACACCTGAAATCCAAAACGAAGTGATGTAAGAATGTAGGAGAAGGAAAATACAGCTGCGTTTGCTCAGGAAGTATCAATGATATCCCACCCCCACCTTGAGAGGCAGAGTTCTTCCTCAAGGATATAAAGGTCTGCTCTCGTTCAATGTTCATTACCTTCTTCCACCATGAATGCTGTCCTGATCCTGGTTCTTGTGGGAGCTGCTGGTGAGTTTCATGCCTTCTATAGTCCAGGTTTCCTAATGAATTAAAAACATGGGCTCATTCTTCATAATTGTCTCTGCTACCTTAACTCTGATGTTCATATTTTTTTATCCAGCATCTTATTTTTTATTTTTATAATCTCTCAAACTTTACATTGCATCAACCACTGTCAATACACTCTCTATGAAATCTTTTGTTTAAACCAGGGCCTTAATTATAGAGGCTGAAATGGAGGCCAGGGGGTGCATAGAGTGAATCAGAATGCAATTTCCTCAGCAGCAATCAATCTGGATTCCAAAAGAATAGTTATTGATGAATTTCAGAGAAACAAGCAATGGGGTAGACATCTATGTTATTGTAACTGGATCCCACATAATGCATTCTTTTGTCAACTTTTTTATTTTTCATGGAACTGTGAAGAGTGATGGGATCACTAGCATTTAGTTACTTGTTTTGCATCCCTTTACTCAGGCACACATCAAATCCCGTGTTGCCTACTGGGGATTCTGTTCTTCTTTCTCTTAGTCAATCTATTCAGAAAGTAATACTAAAAAAGTAGGAGGGTGATACGGAATTGAGCAATCTACCCTTCAACATCTTTGATGAATTTGATTCCCCTTTATATCTCCCCCTAGTTGCTTTCCCTGCTGCTGATGATGACAAGATTGTTGGAGGATATACCTGCCAGGAGAACTCTGTCCCCTACCAGGTGTCCCTGAACTCTGGCTACCATTTCTGTGGAGGCTCCCTCATTAATGAACAATGGGTGGTGTCTGCAGCTCACTGCTACAAAACGTGAGTGATAGTTAACTGAGAACAGTGCCACCAGACGGGGCACCAGGCATCTGTATGGGCAAGTAGTAGAGATGGAGGGGAAAGTGAATCTCATGAAGGAGAGAAGATTCTGACAGAAGCTCATATTCACAACCTTTGTATGAACACTGACTCATAATGGGATGTTTTACCATCACACACACACACACACACACACACACACACACACGCACACGCACGCCTACTAAACAGCAAACAAATATGAAATAGAGGAGCTGGCAAAGATTTTCACAACTGTTACCTGTGTCTTATAGCAATAAATAGCACCAGAGTTTTCAAAATACAGTTGAAGATGGCTTTATTATTCATTTTCTTCACCTGTTGTTTTTATACTCAATTGTGTGATGAGTAATACTGTCCCCAAAATAATGGACGCTCAAGCCTTTATGTGGGAGAATATATATATATATATATATATATATATATATATATATATATCTGCAATTATTAAGGCATGGAAAGTACAGCCTCATATTCTAGATTGTGAGCCATTATGTTTGGAGTTGTGATCGGGAGAATGAACCTCTCAATCTCATATGTGTGAACTGTGAAAGTTCACAAATTGACCCCTTTTTTGGAAATTTAACAGTACAGCTCTCATTTAAAAAACAAATGAGCATTAAAAGCGATTTTTTTAAAAAAACAAAACCCCAATTGTTTGACTATACTAAAGAAGATTCTGGAGCCAGATGCTGGTGTAAAAGCCTACCATCTGAGAGAGGAACTGAAAGCACCCAGCTGACCTTACTTCACAATCAACACTCCAAAAAGAAGTTCTTCTAAACACTCTCAAAACCCCATTCAAACTCTAGGCCACTCCCTTCTACTTCCTGTATGTACCTCTATCTGTCCTCCCGACTCTGTCTGACTCTCTTTTTTTACCCCCCTAGTTTGCTTGTTCTGCCACTTGACCTATGTTTGACATTATTTAATTATGGTTACTATAAACAGAAAACTCTGAGATTGAAGGTGGATGGATGTTTGAGATGAGCATGCCACAAGTAGAGTCAAGATTTTCCAGTGAATTAATCAATTTTTGGATTTACATTGTGACCAAATATCCTGCAACACAAAGTTTCTGTGTATACTTAATAATGAAACAGTGGATGGAAAGTTTCAAATAACCTTAGTTTCATATCCTATTTCAGGGTAGTATATTAGAATAAAGTCTACATGTAGTCCTTACCTCATCACCTGTACAACATCACTCTCAAAAAAAAAAAAAAAGAATGGAGACTGTGACAAGAAAAAAACTATTCACTATTCATATTTATCACATGATGAAATCTTCACAGTCACAAAAGAGTGAGGGGCTTGAAAAAGTTGTGATATATTGAGTCATAAATAAAAAGACTGTAACATGCCTTCTCTTCCCAACAGCCGCATCCAAGTGAGACTGGGAGAGCACAACATCAATGTCCTTGAGGGCAATGAGCAGTTTGTCAATGCTGCCAAGATCATCAAGCACCCTAACTTCATTAGGAAGACCCTGAACAATGACATCATGCTGATCAAGCTCTCTTCCCCTGTGAAACTCAATTCCCGAGTGGCCACTGTGGCTCTGCCCAGCTCCTGTGCACCTGCAGGCACTCAGTGCCTCATTTCTGGCTGGGGCAACACGCTCAGCTTCGGTGGTGAGTAGGACTTGTCACCTTCTCTCTCTCTCTCTCTCTCTCTCTCTCTCTCTCTCTCTCTCTCTCTCTCTCTGTGTGTGTGTGTGTGTGTGTGTGTGTGTGTGTGTAGGTTTGAATGTTCTGTAATCAGCTCTATTCCTGAAATTATGCCAACTGGCTTTTAAGTGGTAAATATATTAGACATGCAGTGTAAACTTAGGCCTGCAGGAAAACCTAGAGAAATTTGTACGACCAATGAACTGATCCTGAGAATCTGGTCAGCCACATGCAGAATGTACTATTATTTGTTTTTTAGGAAGGATATCACCAGTGAATATTCTCCAGTCCCAAAGTCATTCTTTTTAAGTGGAATTTAGTGTTAGAGGAAACAGTCTATTGCTTGCCAGCTGGTTCAACACTGGACTGTTTTCTTGATACATAAGTCTTCATTCTTTTCCTTTCCTCACAGTCAATGAACCAGACCTGCTCCAGTGCCTGGATGCCCCACTGCTGCCGCAGGCTGACTGTGAGGCCTCCTACCCTGGAAAGATCACTGATAACATGGTCTGTGCTGGCTTCCTAGAGGGAGGCAAGGATTCCTGCCAGGTGATTGCCACCCTTCACTTATACAGACCTCTGTTGTTCTGGGAGTGGGGATTCAAAACCTAGTGGTATGAGACAAAAATGTGCTGTGGGTAGTATGGTGAATGAAGAGTAAACAGATCTCCTTTGGATTTCAATACATTAGTGAGGATAGGAGAGGGGCTATGGGGGGAGGAATGGAAATATGAGAATAAACAGATATTGAGATTATTATATGAAGCCCTATTTTACATGCTTTTTCTAATACACTGTGTTCTTTCCTAGGGTGACTCTGGTGGCCCTGTGGTCTGCAATGGAGAGCTCCAAGGCATTGTCTCCTGGGGCTATGGCTGTGCCCTGCCAGATAACCCTGGTGTGTACACCAAGGTCTGCAACTATGTGGACTGGATTCAGGACACAATTGCTGCCAACTAGAGATTGCAATCCCTCTGTAGTCACTAGATCAATAAAATGAAATATTCTTAATCACTTTTGTTTCTGCCTGATATTCTTAGCCCTTTGGCTTTAAAACAATCTTCGATTTGAGTTCATATGTGCCTTCGAGTTAGTGTTCTGAAGAGCTTCTTATAGCTCAAAATAAAGTTGTGTGTAACAGCAAAATGTGAAGAGACAATACTCAAAGGACAACTGTTAAAAGGACCGGTGCTCTAGCATATTTAGCATGTAGGACACGATTGCAGATTGAAGAGTTTCTAACTGGATTGGCTCCTATGTTTCTTTTTCGGTAGTGGGAATTGTGCCTCCCTGCACCAAAGAAGCTAGGACTTAGGGGTCAATGCTCTATGTAGGCAACTGCTGCTCCATTTTCTATGAATTTTGTGCATTTTCTTCAGCAACAATGACTTTCTATTGATTCAGGAAGAGGAAAGTAGAATTTTGGCAATAGTATTGGCTGTTTTTTTAATATCTCTGGTTTAAAGAGTGAAGAAAACCCACAAATTTGTTTGGGAAAATGAAGACCATGTGTATCAATATATTTTGTGAAAAACAGACTTTTCAGTAACAAAGAGAAATTGCTCAAAGACTTAGGGTTAATCTGCTCAGGGCTGTATCCCAGTGACTACAGGAGTACTTGTTCTAATCTTCATTTCAATTCATGAGGTTCACAATTCTGATGAAAAACCAAACCAAAACAAAACAAAACAAGATAATCCTAACTAACCCAAGCCAACCCAACCCAGCTCAAATAAAAGCAAAGCAAACCAAAACAAACAAAAGAGCAACAACAACAAGAAACAACTAGGGGAAGAAATGCTAGCTTTGCTTAGTACTCCATTTTGAATGAACCAATTTATTGATTGTTGTTCTTTGTGCCTGAGGTATTTGTGTTCTATTCCTGAAGTTGTCTCCTGTTCCACGTAGTTCAAGGCTATCCCCACTTTCTCTTCTATTAGCTTCAGTATATATGATTTTATTTTGAGATTGTTGATTCACTCAGACTTGAGAATTGTACACGGTGAAATATATGGATCAGTTTGCATGGTTCTATATTCTGATATCCAGTTTGGCTAGCACCATTTGTTGAAGATGCTTTCTTTTCTGCATTCCGTATTTCTTGCTTCTTTATCAGAAATCAGTTGTCCATAGGTGTTTGAACTAATGTCTGTGTCTTCAAATGGATTTCACTTACCAATCTAACTTTTTTCTTTTTTCCCCATTTTTATTAAATTGGGTATTTCTTATTTACATTTCAAATGTTATTCCCTTTCCCAGGTTCCAGGCCAACATTCTCCTAACCCCTCCCCCTCCTTTCTATATGGGTGTTCCCCTCCCCACCCACCCCTATTACCGCCCTCCCCCCAACAATCCTGTTCACTGGAGATCCAGCCTTTGCAGGGTTTCCCCTTCCACTGGTGCCCCTACTAGGCTATTCATTCCTATCTATGCAGCTGAAGCCCAGGGTCATGTATAGTCTTTGGGTAGTGGCTTACTCCCTGGAAGCTCTGGTTGGTTGGCATTGTTGTTCATATGGGGTTTCGAGCTCCTTCAAGCTCTTCCAGTTCTTTCTCTGATTCCTTCAATGGGGGTCCCATTCTTAGTTCAGTGGTTTGCTGCTGGCATTTGCCTATGTATTTGCCATATTCTGGCTGTGTCTCTCAGGAGAGATCTACATCCGGTTCCTGTCAGCCTGCACTTCTTAGCTTCATCCATCTTATCTAGTTTGGTGGCTATATATATGTGGGCCACATGTGGGGCAGGCTCTGCATGGCTGCTCCTTCAGTCTCTGTTCTAAACTTTGCCTCCCTATTCCCTCCTATGGGTATTCTTATTCCCCTTTTAAAGAAGGAGTGAAATATCTGCATCCTTCTTGAGTTTCATGTGTTCTGTGCATCTAGGGTAATTCGAGCATTTGGGCTAATATCAACTAATCAATGAGTGCATACTATGTGTGATAAAACATCTTTAAATGCTACATTTTCTAGATCTCTAAAGTGTCTGAAAATCATCTGTGTATCTAGAATATATCTGAATAAGCAAACATTTCTTGTTTCTAGTTATCCATTATCTGTTCATCTTTAAAAATATCTGCATGAGGCTAAGTAAAGCTTATTTCTGAAATAAACTACACTAGTACCTTATATGACCGCAAATTTGATAGATTTTCTCCTATTGTTTATTTCTTAATTATTCTAAAAAATTTTCAATAGCATATTTTTTCCTTTTCTCCATCTTTATTAAATTGGTCATTTCTTATTTACATTTCAATTGTTATTATCTTTCTTGGTTTCCAAGCAAACATCCCCCTAGCCCCTCCCCCTCCCCTTCTATATGGGTGTCCCCCTCCCCATCCTCCTCCCCTTACCGACCTCCCCCCAACAATCCTGTTCACTGGGGGTTTAGTCTCAATAGCATATTTTAAGGACTAGAACTTCACATTAATTACATTTTTAAATGAGTTTCATAGAAACAATACCTCAGACAAGAGTTAAAACATATAGACAGAATTTTCTAGCAAAACAGACTTTAATTTTATCAATATACAGTAGTCTATGCCAATGTGAAAATATTTGGCTTGTTAATATTCTTCTATTTAAATGTAGAGTCAGTAATTTACCCATTTATCCTATCATTTTTTTCAATCATTTCTCCCCATATTTTCCCTAACACTGGATAGAAGAGAAAAAAGGATAGAGGAGAGAAGAAACAGATCCCTGAATATTTTGCTTTCTTTCTTCTGTGACCAAGGTCATTAATAAATTGTGAATGGCAATCTTTAAATGATGACACTCATCCAGCATACATCGAATGACCCAAACCCTCCCACCCCTACCTCTTGGGAATGGGGAGTCATTTTCTTAAAGATTGCTTCTTGCTGTGTAGGGGCAATGGCATCTTTTGGAGGCCCTATGAAAACTGGGATATTGGCTAAGTCCTCGGAAAGCTAGCTGTATCATTTGCTGTCCAGTCTTTATGTGACAGAAAAGTCACATAGAGAAGGGCTTAATTCAACTCCTGGCTAGAAGGGTTTACAAGTCTTGATTATCTTATCTATCCACTTTGAAGTTGTTCTAGATGCAGAATTTTGAGGAAACAGCTATTATGGCCATGCTTGCAGCTGGATCACCTGTAAGTCTTGTCTTATCCTATCTGGGGTCTGGTCCTTTTCTCTCTGTAGGCACACAAACCTTTAAAGGCACTATACATTTCTGCATTAATGCATACAGAATGTACACAAATGACATGAAGATAATTATCAGCTCTATGTTTGACCAAGTGAAATGAATCAAACTTTATAATCCACTTGGAATGTATAGTCAAACTCTAATACAAGTTTCCATTCATGCCACATGAAAAGATGGCACGTAATAAAAAAATTTCTGAGGACTCTGCAGCCAACAAGATCTTTTGGCGATGGGTAGCTGACAACCTGGCTGGAGATGGTGATACCTTAGCCAGTGTCAGAGCTGTTCCTATGTAGAGGTATCAGCATTCATGTTACCTATTTTGGTGATCTTCTTGATTTCTTTCTTCGTGTCAGCAGTCAAGCTTTTCAGGAGGTCTCCTGTGGTCAAATCTAATGACTATTAATTTTGATGGAATCTATAGCTTTTCTTTTCCTATAGAAATAAAGACAAATCCTCTCCCCTAAAGACAGCACATTTTCTGCCTTCCATTCTGAAGTTAAGACAACCTTAAAATAAATAAACTGGTCTAGTTCCACAGTTTTCTTCCACATTCCAGTGTCTCTGCAACTGTTGATTTTTGGCCATTAGCGTTTACAAAATTTATAGTTAATAAAGCTCTAAGTGATACATCTATGGGGGGGGTCTTTGTTACTTCTTTCTGTTTATTAAGCATCTCTTTTAATGTAGAATTATATTTTTCTACAACTGTGTGTCCTGTAGAATTGTGTGGTATACTTGTAACATGCTTTACATTGTATAAAAAGGACCAGATACCAAGGAAGACAAGTAAAACATTTTCATTTTACTGAAGACATACTCTGGGGCATTGTCAGTCTGAATTTGCACAGGTATGCTCATAACTATACCTTCTAAAAGTAAGTTCAGCATCAGCCTTTCAGAACTTAAAGCAGCAGCTCATTGAAATCCTGCATATGTAACTATATTATGCCGCACATACTTTAATTTTCCGAACACTACAAAATGAAGCCCATACATTTAACAATTTTGTTTTTATTTTTGGGTATCCTTTTGGTTATGTCATGCAGGTAATGGAGTTTGGTTACACATAGAATTGATAGGATATTTCAATATAATTTCCTTGTTTTGTTGCTAACTGATAGAAGAATCTTACTTTTGCTGTTAACATGGCATTCCATATGAAATTCTGAACCTTTTACTGCACTTTGTATTAAGAAATAATCGATCTCATCATTACTTTGTGTCTGAGGGCATGGTAGTCCTCTATGGCATCTGATGTTATACATATTGAATGATTTCTATTTCTGCTTGCTGTAATTGACTAAATAGTGATGTTAATTCTGAATCATCCTGAGTAAGTTTAGTAGTTTCTATGTGCTAAAGAACTCTTTCCACATATTAAGAGTCAGTGACCTTGTTAAGAGATTCAAGAAAATTTAATAATACAACTCTTATTTTTGAAGTGAATCATGTAGGCTCTGAGAAACTTCACTTCTTTTTTCTGATTTATAATCTCACTTTACTGATTAACTTGAAACAGTATAGAATGAAGGGTTTCAGATTGGTGTACATTTTGCCATATGAAGGAGATTCCAATTAGTCCTTTTGTAAATTGAAGTCTCTTACTCTTGGGTATTTGTTGTTAATTTCTCCCCAAAATTACTGTAAGCTTTTTACCAATGTTTATCTTATGCCCATAATGAGGCAATTTCAGCATTAGTAAAAGGTACCACAATTTCTGATGGGTCTACTCCTGTTAATTGGCAAAGTCTCACTTTTGCTTTTGAATCAATTTAGGTTCTTAATCTTTTTTTTTTACTCTGTGTGCTAAAAATACTCTTCATGCTCTCCCTACATAAAAACTCCTGTGGGAGAATGAATAGGAGGTAATATAACTAAAATACAAGTCATCTTTGGATTCCAGCAGTCTATATGTACATCTGCAATTTCTTTTCTACCAGATCCAATTCTTTTTCAGTTTTAGCTGAATTTTCTTGGACTATTTAAGGATTAATCACATTGTAAGCTTCAAAATCAATCACTTAGATCTTGAGTAATTAATCCAATTATATGGTTTGATAATTAATATCTCCTAGTAATTTTTGATTAAGAGTTCTTAATTGGGATCTCCTGATTTGTACTTTCTGTGATTGATGTGATGGATATCTTGTCATGCTTGCAGACAGGATCCTAGTTCTTTGAGAGGCTTCACTCAAAATCAGACTGAAACAGATGCAAAGACCAAACATCAGATAGAGCTCTTGGAGTCTTGTGACAGAGTTGAGGAAAAATTGAGAGACCAGAAGAGGATAGGGACTCCCCAGGAAGGTAAAAGTATCAACTAACATGGACCCTTGAGGACTGCCAGAAACTGAACCACTAACCAAAGAATGAGCATGGACTGGATGTAAGGTTCCCACATGCTTCGTCTTTATGCAGGTCCCTTGAAAATTGAGTGGGGGCTGTCCCTAAATTTGTTGCCTGCCTGTGTATCCCATTTCCTTACCTCTATCACATTGTCTGGCCTCAGTAAAAGAGAATGTACCTAGTCTTGTAGTGACTGATGTTTGGGTGGTGGGGTGATGGTACTCCTTGTCACAGGAGGAGGGAAGAAGGGAAAAAGGGAAAGAGGTGAGAGGGGGCACTGGAAGAAAGAAAGATTGATATTGGGATGTAAAGTCATTAATTAATTAATTAATTAATTAAAAAGAATTTGTAAGAGGTATCTCCTTATTTGTGCTTTCCGTGGTTGAATTTTTTGTATATATATTTTATTTCCTAGATAATTAAGAGTCTTCTCTTTGCATTTTTTTCAGTAGCTATTTGTAATCCCCAACAACGCAAAATTCTTTTTATTTCATCAAATATTTTTCCAAAGGTATCATTATCTGAGGACAGCCAGCAAGATATCATCCATATAAAGCTAAACTATGCATTGAGGAAACTATTTATGAATTATTTATAATGGCTGCTATATGAAATATTGATATAAGATTTGACTATTCAGCATTCCTTGTGGAAGAACTTTCCAACCACACCTTTTTACTGGACAACTATTATTATAAATAGGTACTTAGAGATCAAACCTTTCCCTGTTCTGTTCATGCAAATGGATTGTGAAAAAGCAATCTTTTAAAGGAATCACTATAATAGGCCACATCTTAGGTAATAAATTAGGCAATGGGGTTCCAGACTGTAAAGGAACCATTGACTGAATGAATTTTTTTTATTAATTGATCTCTCTGATCTGTTAACATCTTTCACTTTTCATATTTCTTTTAATGACAAATATAGGAGAATTCCAATGGCTGGTGGACTCTTGTATATATTAAGCCTCTACTTGATCTTGGACTAGCTTTGTTCTAGAGCTTGTATTTTTCTCTTGTCATAGGTCATTGCTCTACCTAAGCCGGCCTCTGAGTCAACCACCTTAAAGGTAGTCTTCTGCCAGTAGTGGCTCCCTCAGATAAAGTTAGTGAATCAACATATGCTATGTCTTGCCTCTGGACATCCTGGATAGTTCGTGACTGCTCTCAGTAACATTTTTTAACACCTTCATCAGGAACATCTCCTACTTTATATCCTGTCCCTGAAGTTTGAGGATTGCTAATCAGTGTTTTCCATTGTTGCAATAGATTTCTTCACCATAAATCCATGGCTATATTAGCCAAATATAGTTTTAACTTTTTCTATTTGACTTTCTGTACCTATACACTTAAGCTGTTTTATACTGTCTTTTATCTGAAATAAAGTTGTAGCCCTAAGAATTTGAATATCTACATACACTAAAGGCCAATCTGGAGACCAAAGTTTTTCATGATATTGTTACATCTGCTCCTATGTCTGCTATGCCTTCAGTTTGATATTATTTATAATTGGTCTCTGATCATTTGTAGGAGTTTGCCAGACTGCTTGTTATCTGGTCTCTTCTGAGTTTTTAATTTAATCTGATGCAGCTTCTCTGACATTGATATCTAAATTATTAATGCCTATATTCAGAATAATGTTGTTTAATTGTTCTGTGGATGAGTTTCTCTGCTGCTGACCTTAGATGTGTGATATAAACTTAGTATTAGGATTGGGGAGACAACCCATTGCATATTTCCTAACAAGGGGTCACCCTGTTTATCTCTTGTTGATTTGCATTAGATCAATGCTAGCCTTTGCCAAACCTTCTGCCCACTCAAGAAAGCCAAGGTCATCTTTTGGAGTTAGCTTGCTCTTCCTACAGTTCCTTTTGAAATGACCTTGTTACCACAACTAAGACATTTGACAGTTGGACTTTTCTCAAATCCTTTAGAGATCACTTCTATTAAAGCTGCACCATATAAATGAGACCCAATATCAGCTGTATTTATAATTAAGAGCTTGATCACCATTTTGCATTCAGGAATTAGCATTTTCAAAAGCCAAAATTTGATCACTCCTTTCCTAGTATCTGAATGTGAAAGTGTTCTGTTTGTAGCTGAAGTCAACCTTTGTAAAAAGTAAATGAATGTTTCTTTTGTAACGTGTAATTTGAGTAAATACTTCAGTCTTATCTCAAACACTAAAAACTGCAACACAACATAATTCCAAGGTGGCCTCATCATATTCAACTTGCCTCTGTACTTCAGCATATTGACCTTCGCTTAGCAACTAATCTTGGGAAAATTTGATACCTCTGACCCTTGTTCTCTGTTCTTTCTACTTCATTTCTTCTTACTATTATGATTGTCCTTGTAAATGAGGACCAGGTTCTATTTTTGCTTTTGACATACATTTCCAGACTTGGAAAATTATTCTAATTTGAAACCCCCAAGAATTTAATATCTGCTTCATGAACCTTGAATGAATTCCAAATGAAGTGGGACCTTCTTTAAACGTTTTTAAATATAGCACATCTATGAAATGCCATCCACATTCTTGAACACCTTGTGGGGTGACTATTTTCTATTGGTATTTTTTGTATAGTAACTGGATAAGCTAAGGCTGGTTTTCTAAAAACTTTTGGATGACCTTTAATTTCATTATGTGGTGGTGCAGTAGGCTCTTCTCTTGATTTCTCTGAATCTAATTTGAGTATCTTTCTTATTTTTATTTATGTTTTTGTAATTTTCTTCTAAGGCTTGTCTCTACATTTTACATTTCTCTTTTTCTTGTATCTTTTAAGCTATTTTTTAAAATAAAGCAGAGAAATAAACTGTGACGATTAAGAATAAAATAAAAATATACAAATAAAAATAATCATAATCAATATTGTGCCTATTTCAATTAATTTATCTTTTCATTGTTTGTCTCTATTTTTAAACCACATTAGTGGGCTGGTGAGATGGCTCAGCGGTTAAGAACACTGACTACTCTTCCAGAGGTCCTGAGTTCAAATCCCAGCAACCACATGGTGGCTCACAACCACCTGTAATGAGGTCTGATGCCCTCTTCTGATGTGTCTGAAGACAGCTACAGTACTTTAAACAAATAAACCACATTAGATAGCATTATATAGGGTCTAAACATCCTGCATTATTTTTTACATCCTTGTGTGCCTTTTTTAAACTTTAATTCTCCCTTTAAGGATGCTATTTTATTTTCAAACTATTTTTTTTTTTGAGCTGAGGACCGAACCCAGGGCCTTGTGCTTGCTAGGCAAGCGCTCTACCACTGAGTTAAATCCCCAACTTCAAACTATTTTTATCTGTGATTTTTTTATATGCTTTATTTTTTTTCTTCAGCATATAAACACCATTGGAAAACTCACCTGACCAAAGGTTCATCTGTACTTGGATTTCTTCTGTGTGTTGTCTCCAGTGCTGTCTCTGCTATTCAGCTTGCACCTCACACATCAAGTCCTTGCATAGCAAGGACTTATAGAGGAGTTAGGCACTTGGCTTATCACTGGTCTCCTACTTCTTCTGCCTGGTATTACTTTCAGGCCTTATGCTTGGATTGTGAGCACCCTACTGTGTGCTAAATATAACCATATAGAGTTTATTCAGAGCTGGGAACTCCATAGAAAGTCCATATGGATACGTGTAGGACTCAATAGGGGGCTGTTAAGTCCTTAATAAGTAAACTACAATCCACATAATCCCAGAGGTGAAGAGAATAACCTGTACAATTTATTGAACATGGATATGTCAATCTAATTATTACCTAGAGACTTCTGAATTTGACTAGTGTCCATGGTACTTTATAGTGTCAATTTTGGAATTTTGCTTTTTTTAAACAAAACAGAAATATTATAAATAAATATTATAATAATGTTTTCCCAAGTGTGAGGATATGGGACTATTTGGCAATAGCTGACTATGATTTTCCTCTTGCTCTACCAGAGGCATGATTTTCCTAGTTGAATATAGTTTCTGTGATTGTGTGACATTTGAACTTCTGGGAACTTTTTAGAGGGAATATAAATTCTAAGACCCCAAGAGGAGGGGTGGGTTGTTGGTTGTTAGTTGTTTGCTGTTGTTTGCTGTAGGTAATGTTTTCTTTAGCAGCTATATGTAATGAATAAACAATAATAAAAAGAAATTAGGTATAATGAAAGTGACATCAAACTTGCCTCAAGGAATTTAGTGCCTGTAATCAGAAGGAAGTTGTTTAGCAATAAAGTTGGCCCCCCTTTCCAACCACTGACTTTATTAAGCTCTCTCTATCTCTCTCTCTCTCTCTCTCTCTCTCTCTCTCTCTCTCTCTCTCTCTCTCTCCCTCATCCTTTTTTTTATTTCCTATTCAGTGTTAGGGGTTTATGTTCTGCTAGAGGAACATAATAAGAAAATGATTTCTAACAATATCCTGCTATACTTGCAGATCAGTCTCTGTCAGAGAAGTTTCCTCTTGCAATAAATGAAATGACAATAAGAATAGAGAACCAAAGCCCTTGGTCCTGCCAAGGCTGACCTCCCCCAGTGTAGGGGAATGTCAGGTTGGGGAGGCAGGGAGGGGTGGATGGTTAGGGAGGGGGAATACCCTCATAGAAGAAGGAGGAGGGGGATGGGATAGGAGGATTTTGGACAGGAAACCAGGAAAGGGACTGATATTTGAAATGTAAGTAAAAACAACCCAGTAAAAAAATGAAAAATAAAAAAAGGAATAGAGATTCCTTTGGGCATTGAATTGAGAGTAAGAGAACTTGTAACATTCAATCATAAACATGATATCTTCATCAAATTCACACCCTCAGAGCTCCTGGAACGCAGCAAAAGAAGACACAGAAAGTTTGCAATAGCCAAGGAAATGGAAGTCGCCAAAGAAACAAGACCTTCCAGACACAACGGGACTAATGAATTTATGAACTCATAGAGAAATGCATGGGTCTAAGCCAGATTGTATTCTGGCATGGAGACGATACAGAGACAGGGCCCCCATTCTTAACCCAGAAAATATCACCAAATGATAAATGCTTACAAAAGAAAAAAATCAGTTTTATGCAAGAAATTTCACTGGTATACAAACCATTTTTTACAGGTAAGTCCCATGTATGTATATCAGTAAATAAACAACAGAAATGAACTCAGTGATAATTTCAGATAATTTTTGTTTGTTTGTTTGTTTCATGAGGTTTGGTCTGAGCAATTTTTTAAAGTTTATGGGCTATTTGGTTTATATTAAGGTTTCCAATTTTGTGTTTTCATGGGATTTCTGTGTGTAAAACTGTGTACATTTCTGTGTTTGTATGTGTTTTTTGTTCCATTTCTTTAGCTGTTTCCCCTATTTGTTTTATCATATTCTAGTTTGCTTCATTTATGGTTTGTGTTTTAGTTGAATACTTATTTTCTAATGAGAGAGAGGAGGAGAAGAAGGAGAAAAAGAAATGGTCTATATATGGGTTGGTGGGTAGGTAGGAAGGTCTGAAAGGAGTTCATTGAGGGAGGATTGTGATCATAATGTAGGGAATGGAAAAAATCTACTTTAAGTAATAATTTAAATGTAAAAAGATTAAGGAAAATTAAGTAATAATAATAAGAATAAGAATAAGAAACTATTAAAATGTATAGAAAAAGAAAGGAGCAAAAAACAACCAAACCAGGAAAAGAACCAACAATATTAGGGGAACAAGTACTTAGATCTCAATAACAACAAAATATAAATGTTCTTATCTCTTCAATTAAATGACTCTGAGTGGAATGCCAAATTTAAAAACAGAACTGATGCATAAGTTAATGGAGTGGAAGTCAGTGATAGAAAATAATATTATGGTGTTTTCAGGGAAAAGGAATTGAACTTGAGATTTTTGTGTGAAACAAAATTCTCAAAACCACAAATACTGCATTTACTCCTAAGATAAATGGAACAAAAACATTCATAGGAGGATATATTGAGACAAAGAACTGAAGGAAAGGCCATCCAGAGACGGCCCCACCTGGGGATCCATCCCATTACGTACAACCACCAAACCCAGACAATACTGCTGATGCCAAGAAATGCATGCTGATAGGAGTCCCTGGTCTCCTGAGAGGCTCTGCCACAGCCTAACAAATACAGAGGTGAATGCTAGCAACAACCATTGAACTGAGAAAGGGGTTCGCACTGGAGGAGTTAGAGAAAGGATTGAAGAGTTGAAGGTGCTTGCAACCCCATAAGAAACACCAACCAGAGCTCCCAGGGACTAAACCACTACCCAAAGGCTACACAAGGAGAGACCCATGGCTCCAGATGCATATGTAGCAGACGATAGTCTTGTTGGGCACCAATGGGAGGAGAATCCCTTGGTCCTGCCAAGGCTGGACCCCCCACTGTAGGGGAATGTCAGGGCAGGGAGGCAGGAATGGTTGGGAGGATAGGCAGGTATGTGGGGGAACACCCTCAAAGAAGCAGGAGGATGGAGGATGGGATAGGGGGTGGTTTATAGATGTGAAACCAGGAAAGGGGAAACATTTGAAATGTAAATGAAAAATATCATATATGTATATATACGTGTGTGTGTTTGTGTGTGTGTGTGTGTGTGTGTGTTTGTGTGTGTGTTTGTGTGTGCGTGTGTGTGTTTGTGTGTGTGTGGTTATTAGAGTAACCGGAGGGTAAAGATTGAATATTGAGGGTATCAAAGACTATTATGGGAGAATCAATATGGTAATGGGCAATATTATGCATCCTTGTAGATGTCATTGTAAGATCCACAGTGTGATATACTCTTTGTAACGTTTTAGAAAAAAGACAAAGAAAAGAAAATTTGGTAAGGTGCTAAAAAAAATGAGAGTTCAATAGAAGTGCCCAAGTAACAAAAGTGTAAGAGAACAACAGGGTACCTAACCTCTCAGGTGAAGCATGGCAGGAAGGCACCTCAAACTTGTTTGTTTGACTTTCTATTCAGATGTCCTGCAAATTAGAACCATGAATGATTTCCTTTTTCATCAGTCTTCACTTTCATAATTTCTCCAAGTTGTCTCAAACACCTGGTATTCTTTCCTTCATCTTGGCTACTCTTATTAGTAATAGTTTCCATTGTATATTTTCTGATTCATATTACCAATGTGCTTCTCTTTCATAATTTTTAACTTAAGGCTAAATTTCTTAGACTAGCCTAGCATTATACCTAATTTATTTAATACTTTAGTTTATTATTCGTTATGATAATTATACATTAAAATCTTATTTCTCTTCACATATTGTCCTTTCTTCTCTATAAAACCAACTTCATCTTCTTTCTTGCTCTCTCAAAAACATAAAACAAAATAAACAACCACGAAAAATAAATAAGACACACACTCACACACACACACACACACACACACACACACAAAGCCTTATCAAAAAGTACATTAGAAAAACAGTGGAAACTATTTTCTGTTGATCAACTTACATGTTTAGGTGGCCTTCCCTAATCAGTGATTAATATACCCAGTGAAACTCCATTGAAGAAAATTGATTTTTCCTGTCCAAGATATTATTGTAAATTACTTCTTGCATAGGGGTGGGACCTTGTGTCCACTTACATCACTCAGGATGATACTGGGGTGTTTTTTGTCTTGAATTTGTATAGGTTCCACTGCCAGCAAATCATTGTCTCAGAATATTGTAGGATTTACAAACTTATGCAGGGAAAAACAAAAGCCTACTTTTGTTTTGTTCTTTTAGGTAGGCTGCTTCTACAAGGTGTGACACAGATCCGAGGTTGGTCTTCCTTACTATCTAATCAAGAACATCACCCAGTGGCATACCCAGCCATGGAAGAATCTTCAGTTTCACCAACTGACCTAGGAATCAAAATGACCATGGTTACTTTAAAACACAGAGAGCTCTCATTTATCTTCAAATTAAAAGAGAACTTCTGTTGGGTTCTGGGATCTCTTGCTTTCCTGGCATCTGGAACTTGCTGGTGGCTACTACCACTTCCCCATCTTCCATTGTTACACACATCTGTTCAAATTCCTGACTCTGTATATCATCCTGTCTCCTCTTATATGGGATCCTGCCCTCCCTTTTACCCCCTCCACCTCTTCTCTTCCTTCCAAGTCTCGTCCACTCTTTATCTCCTATGAGTATTTTGTTCCCCCTTCTAAGGAGGACTGAATCATCCACATTTTGGTCCTCTTTCTTTTTGAGCTTCATATGGTCTGTGAATTGTATCGGGTATTCTGAGCTTTTGGACTAATTTCCACTTATCAGTGAGTGCATACCATGTGTGTTCTTTTGTGACTGGGTTACATCACTCAGGATGATATTTTCTAGTTCTGTTCATTTGTCTGCCAATTTCGTGAAGTCATTGTTTTAATAGCTGAGTAGTACTCCATTGTGTAAATGTGTCACATTTTCTGTATCCATTCCTCTGTTGAACATCTGAGTTCTTTCTGGCTTCTGCCTATTATAAAAAAGGCTTCTATAAACTCAGTGGAGCATGTGTCCCAGGTATATGTTGGAGTATTTTTTCGGTATATGTCCAGGAGTGGTATATCTGGGTCTTCAAGTAGTATTATGTCCAATTTTCTCAGGAACTGCCATACTGATTTTCAGAGTGGTTGTACCAGCTTGCAATCCCACCAACAATGGAGGATGTTCCTCTTTATTCAGATCCTTACCAAAAACACCCCCCGAAAGGGGAGGAGGATTCCTGTAGAGACCACACTTTAACCCAGAGTTACTGTTATCTAAAGGAAATACAGGGACAGAAAGTGGAGCAGAGACTGAAGGAAAGGCCATCCAGAGGCTGCCCCACCTGGTGATCCATCTCATATGCAGCCACCAAACCCAGTCACTATTGCTGATGCCAAGAAGTGCTTGCTGATATGGATGTATTCTGAGAAGCTCTCCTAAAGTCTTACTGATAATGAACGATGAGCATGCTAGCAGCTCTCCATCTGACTGAGCTTGGGGATCCAGATGGAGGAGTTGGAGAAAAAGACTGAAGGAGCTAAAGGGGCTTGGGGTTTGCAATCCCATAGGAAGAATAAGAATATTAACCAAGCAGAAACTCCAGAGCTCTCACGGACTAAACCACCAACCAAAGAATACACATGGGGGGACTCATGGCTCCAACTGCTGCCAGAGGATGGCCTTGTTGGGCATCAATAGGAGGAGAAGCCCTCCTGTGAAGGATCCATTCCTTACTGTAGGGAATGCTAGGGCAGTGAGGTGAGTGTGGGTGGGTGGGAGAGGAAGCACAGAAGCAGGAGGAGGGAAATTGGAGATGGGGGGACCAGGAAAGGACATAACATTTGAAATGTAAATACATAAAATAGCCAATAAAAAAGAAAGTGGGGAAAAAAGAGAACTTCTGAATAAATAAAATTTCCAAATGGAATTGCCGAGGGCATGAAAAATGTAAGTTATATACACATATAGGTTCAAGAGCTTTGAGTGGGATATAAAGAGAAGATTTATTTAAATATTACCTGACTACTTATGGCTAGCCTTGGAATTACAGACTTTCACTAATTTATCATTTTTCTTCTCAAAGGAAGACAGAAAAAATTTCTTCAATATATAGAGAGGAACATTGGATGTCATAATCAGAAAAATTCACCTTATTGAAAAACATGAAAGTGTGATATGAAAAATAGTAGGTATGGGAGAAATAAGAGAGAAGAGTTGCTTTATAAAAGGACATAGCCTGTGTAACAATATTATTATAAATATATACAGGAAATTTATACTGCAGCAGGTTTTTTTATATATAGCTTGTGCCCAAATAATAACTCAGAGAGAATAAGATTTATTTACAATTTAAAAAGCATAGTAACTAGGCATTAAAATTCTATTCCAATCTTCCAGTTTAATCTTCTTACCTCCTGGATTGAATTTCTTCTTCCTAGCTCTCTCCCAGAATCCTACCTCCTTTAGGAAGTTCCACCTTATTTTCTTTTTTGCCTAATTATTGGCTTTTCAGGCTTTATTGACAACACAGGGAATAAATCATGAACATTGTTTACACAAACTTGAGATTTGAGAAGTATCTGTTTAAAGTATTTACATTAAATCTCAATAGCAGCCCCCTCTCTTCTCTCTTCCCAGTCCTGCCCTTACAAATACCTCCTCATAATTCCACCTTCTTTGAGGTAAAGGGGGAGCATGCCCTGGGTATACTCCTTCCCTGGGACACCGAGTGACACAGGATGTAGTACCTCCTCTCCCACTTAGGCCCAAAGAGGCTGTCCAGGTGTAGGAAGGGGATCCAATGGTACACAAGGGTGTCAGAGACAGACTGTGTGCTGGTTTGTTAGGGGACCCACATGCACCTCAAGCTGCACTTCTGCTACAAATGTGTAGGAGGAACTAGGTCCAGCCTCTGCATGCTCTTTGGTTGATGGTTTAGTCTTTGGGAGCCCCCTTGGACCCAGGTTAGTTGACTTTGTAGGTTTTCCTATTGGAAGACAAACTGTTCTTAACATAAACTTTACAAAACTGTATTCATATTGAAAACAGATAGTGGGATAGAGAAAATAGCCTTTGAATAATATGAGAATAATCTTTACACATCACACAGAAATATGCCTATAATCATCTTATAATTACAAAATGGGAGTATAGAATAGTAAAAGACACAAGGAAAAAAAAGGATTGGATGACTAAGAGGTGATCTGAGAAAATTGGATAGTATTTTATATAAGAAAATGATCATGTGAGTTGTTTTCATAATTAGATAATCTTTTCTACACATAGATTTACCCACTTACTCAGTGTGGTAAGAAACAGTGACTGTCAGGGAAATGGAAAATTCTACATGCATGTTCTTCCAGGAAGGCAAATACCAGAAGGAAAGTGGATGTGTAGTGTATCCCTTTAGGACTTCTGGTTTCATTGTCAGCAGAGAATTTAGCTGCCACCTGCACCTAATCTCACTAGCTCCAATAATTTCCTTATCCTCCTATTGCCTTGGGGAAGAATGCCAGCTTTAGATAATTTCTCTGGTAAAAAGGAATCCATCCATATCAATCCTTTATGAATACCCCACACTAACCTGAATGTGAATAATAAAAGTATGTCAACAGTCTGAAAATCCTGATAGACCTGAGAATATGATAGACCTTCCACATAGAGATAAGCCCCGGAGCAAATAAACGAGAAATAGCACGCAGAGATGACAACTCTGAATGGCTTAGGAGTGTGAAGCTCACACAGTCATGCCAATAATAGGACCAAAACATACTCTATGAAGGCAACGTTGACAGGTTTTGCAGTTGTTTCTGATATCCGATTTCTTCAGCCTCTGGTCAGTTTATCCTCTCAGACCCAATTGCATCAATTTTAGCCACATTTCTCTTTTGTTAAGGGACAGCTCTAGAACCACAATGATTTTTCAGGGAACTCAAACATGATCTCACCTCCAATGTGCTTTTCCATATGTCTGGGGTCAATGGAGAGAAAAGTCTCTTGTAGAAAGGGTACTCCCATTGGGTTTTATAAATAGACACAAGCTGACTAACAATTAAGTACAGTCCTTCTATGTCTGGTTTGTGCCCTACAAAAATGAAAGCTGAGTGTCATTGATTACTTAATGAATAAGAGGGGGAGGGTCTTGATACAGGAAGATTCACCACTGACCGAGCACAGCATTATAATCTTCTTACATATATAGTAAAAATATGGATATGTCTTTCATTTCTATGTGTACCTTATTCTTGTTCAGAATTCAGGTTAAACATTGCTGAAACCTACTCTTCAAAATTATTATAGACTTCATCAATAATAGGCTATTTGACCTAGGATACAAGGCAACTATTTTTTCATATAAATACCCAGGGTGACATTGATAATGCATAGTGCCACCATCGTATATGTAGACAGCATGGTTTGTATACTTAATGTTTCCTGAGTATCCTGGATATGACATGAACACAAGAGTGAAGTATCTTGAAGCTGATGCAGAAGTTCACTTTCTGATTCATGTACTTCTCTACTCTCCTACAATGTAAGTCATTTCCTACTCCAATCTTACACACTCTCCACTACAAATACTGACAACTTGAGAGCTCGGTTAGAAAAAAGATTCTCTAAAAGAATAAAAATAAATTACTATATGGACAGATGGATTCAGCTGAAATCTAATGACAGCTAAAGAAAAACTGAAACAATTTACAAATTACTGATTAATAAGATGTCTAGCTATCTAGATAAATAGGAAATAAATTTAAAATTTAAATTCTATGTAAGAACTAAAGATTTATTCTGATAAACCCAACTGTCCTTATCCTTCTAATTATCTAAATTCTACATCAAGGTAAATTATGTTTATTGCCTAATCAAGAATGAAACCTACCAGAAAAGAAACCTCATGTTATACTGAGATTTTTGATTTGTAGAGGTCATTCTGTTCTGATAGTCCATAGCTATATTTGGTATGTCTTGATTTACAGTAAGTATATCTGTTTTTCTAACCTGTAGATCTATAGTAAAACATCTTTAATAATATCTGCCATCAGGGACTTTCTAGTTGCTGCCCTCAGTTCCCCATAGACCATCACTACACACCTCTGTTCAGTTTTTCTTACCCTCTGTACATCTCGCCTTTCACTTTCCATAACCAAACCTGTCCCCTTTTTCCTCTCCCTCTCCTTTCTTCCTCCCAAGTCTCTCCCACCCTCGGCCTCTCATGATTCTTTTGTTCCCTTTTCTAAGTAGGACTGAGGTACATACACTTTGAAATTCCTTTTTCTTGACCTTCATGTGGTCTGTAAATTATATCATGGGTATTCTGAGCTTTTTTTCCTAATATCCACGTATCAGTGAGTACATACCATGTGTGTGTGTGTGTGTGTGTGTGTGTGTGTGTGTGTGTGAGAGAGAGAGAGAGAGAGAGAGAGAGAGAGAGAGAGAGAGAGAGAGAGAGAGAGAGAGAGAGAGACTGGGTTACCTCACTCAGGATGATATTTTCTAGTTTCATCCATTTGCCTGCGAATTTCATGAAATCATTGTTTTTAATGGCTGAGTAGTACTCCATAGTGTAAATGTACCACATTTTCTGTATCCATTATTCTGTTGAGGGACATGTGGGTTGTTGCAGTTTCTGGCTATTATAAATAAGGCTGCTACGAACATAGTGGAACATATGTCCTTGCTATATATTGGGGCATCTTTTTGGGTATATGCCCACGAGTGATATATCTGGGTCCTCAGGTAGTACTATGTCCAATTTTCTGAAGAACTGCCAGAATGATTTCCAGAGTGATTGTACCACTTGCAATCCCACCAGCAATGAAGGGGTGTTCCTCTTTCTTTACATCCTTGCAAGGATTTGCTGTCATCTGAAATTTTTTTTTAGTTTTTTAACTTTGATTAGCATTTTATTTAAATGTACATATCATGAATCAAAACATGAATTCTATATGGTTCTAGTTATTGTGATATTAAACTGAAATTCAATTTTAAATTATACAAATTATAAATGTAAAAATTTAATAAACAGTACACATAGATGACAAATGACATCATTTTCCTGATATAAGTAGTCTTTATATATGTTGTGTGGTCATATAATTGTCTAATTTAACTCAACCACCATTTCTTTTTATCAATTAAATTTTTATATAATACATTTTGGTTGTGTTTGGACTCTACATAAGAGATAATCAATAAGGCACATTATAGTTAGTTTACTTGTCATTAACAACTAGAAATGAGTTAGTACTATTTAATAACATTGATGTTATATATGATATAGTAATTAACTTAATCTTTAGAACTGTAGTACGAATGAAATACTTTAATTTTTCCCAATGTACTAATAAGGAAAGGGAAGGAAAGAAAAATAAGAACTTTGCCCTAAATCACACATACAAGTAGATTGCTGATGTGGAATTCTAATCCAAGTATCTTGAATCTTTCTTTTTCACTAACCACTCAAATAAGCAAATATAAACAGAAAGTAAATATGAACATTAAAAATATGTGATAGTTTTTGGTTGAAGTTCTGTGTGGCCATGGAAACAAAGCAGACTGTGCCTCTATAAATTTTTTTAAGTTGAGATAAAAAATCTTTAATCATATTGACAGCAATTATTTTCTGGCAAAAGCTAAATAGTGAATACACTTTCTTGCCAGTGCAGGAAGAACAGAATGTCCAAGGCAGTAATAATTTGCCTGCATTTAGTTGATCCTGTTTTCTGAAGACATTTTGCGGTTTGTAAGTAGCTGGAAATTGTTTTCACTGGAAAGCTGAGAAATGGCTCATAGAGAATCAAGGATTCTCCTAGGGTCACAGAAGTTAATGCCAGAGTGTGGTTAGAGCTAATTTGCCCAATTTATAATCCAATGTCCTGTTTTGATTATTAGGATGAAACGTTCTGTAGATATCTGTTAAGTCCACTTGGTTCATAACTGCTGTTAGTTTCACTGTGTCTCTGTTTAGTTTCTGTTTCCATGATCTGTCCATTGATGTTGAAGTGTTGAAATCTCCCACTATTATTGTGGGAGAGAAACGTGTGCTTTGAGCTTTAGTAAAGTTTCTCTTAAGAATGTGGGTGCTCTCACATTTGGAGCATAGATATTCAGAATTGAGAGTTCATCTTCGTGGATTTTTCCTTTGACAAGTATAACACTTTATACCTGACTTATCTTTTTTGATGACTTTTGGTTGTAAGCCAGTTTTATTCAATATTAGAATGGCTACTCCAGCTTGTTTCTTGGGACCATTTGTTTGGAATTTTTTTCAAAGCCTTTTACTCTGAGAAAGTATATGTTTTTGTCACTGAGGTGTACTTCCTGTATGCAGCAAAATGCTGGGACATGTTTACATATCCAGTATGTTAGTGTATGTCTTTTTATGGGGGAGTTGAGTCCATTGATGTTGAGAGCTATTAGGGACCAATGAGTTCTGTGACTCTAGAGAAACATGACTAATATAGCATGCTAGCCAAAGTATTACTACTATGATCAATGCTGACACATTAGCTATTGAATATACTTAAAAGAAAAACTATTTCTGATCTGCACCATGGAGTTAACCCTGTAGCACAGCTCTCAGGACCCAAATCCTGCCTGGAGAGAGCTGGTCTCCCAGGAGGACTGTCACCCTCAAGTTTACAGGCTCACAGGCTCACAGGGCTGATAGGCTCCAGTCAGAGACAGCAAGACAAACTGACTAGGTAACCAAATGGTGAAAGGCAAGCCCAAGAACATAAGGCTTCTTGGCACCATCAAAACCTAGTTTTCCCACTATCGCAAGTCCTGGATACCCTAAATATCAACAGATCTTACTATATGATGGTTTGTATATACTCGGCTCAGGGAGTGGCACTGTTAGAGGGTATGGCCCTGTTGAAATAGGTGTGTCACTTTGGGCATGGGCTTTGTCCTAGCTTCCTGGAAGACAGTATTCTGCTAGCAGACTTCAGATGAAGACGTACAATTCCTCCTGTACCATGCCTGCCTGGATACTGCCATGTTCCTGACTTGATGACGCTATACTGAACATCTGAATCTGTAAAACAGCCACAATTAAATGTTTTCTTTATAATACTTGCCTTAGTCATGGATTTTCTTCAAAGAACCAGCTCCTGGTTCTTTGAGAAAAATCAACAAGATAGATAAACCCTTAGCCAGATTAGCCAAAAGGCAAAGAGACAGTATCCAAATTAACAAAATCAGAACTGAAAAGGGAGACATAACAACAGAAACCAAGAAAATCTTAAAAAATTCAGATCCTACTACAAAAGCCTATACTCAACAAAACTGGAAAATCTAGACGAATTGGAGGATTTTTCTAGGCAGATACCACGTACCAAAATAAAATCAGGATCAGACAAATTATTAACAGTTCCATAATCCCTTAGAAAATAGAAGCAATCATTAAACATCTCCCAAACAAAATAAGCCCAGGCCCAGATGGTTTTAGTGAAGACTTCTACCAGACCCTCAAAGAAAACCTCATACCAATACTCCACAAACTATTTCCCAACATAGAAACAGAAGAAATACTACCTAATTTGTTCACTGTTTATTAAATTTTTACATTTATAATTTGTATAATTTAAAATTGAATTTCAGTTTAATATCACAATAACTAGAACCATATAGAATTCATGTTTTGATTCATGAAATGTACATTTAAATAAAATGCTAATCAAAGTTAAAAAACTAAAAAAAAATTCAGATGACAGCAAATCCTTGCAAGGATGTAAAGAAAGAGGAACACCCCTTCTTTGCTGGTGGGATTGCAAGTGGTACAATCACTCTGGAAATCATTCTGGCAGTTCTTCAGAAAATTGGATATAGTACTACCTGAGGACCCAGATATATCACTCGTGGGCATATACCCAAAAAGATGCCCCAATATATAGCAAGGACATATGTTCCACTATGTTCATAGCAGCTACTCTGAAACCTAAATCATACAAAGACCCAGCAAAGAAAGAGAATGTCAGACCAATTTCACTAATGAATATCGATGCAAAAATACTCAATAAAATTCTCACAAACCAAGAACATACCAAAACTATCATATACAACGATCAAGTAGAAGATTTCAGGGATGCATGGATCATTTTATGTACTAAAAGCAGAAATCAATCAATGTAATCCACTTCATAAACAAACTCAAAATTTTTTAAATGCTCATCTAATTAGATGCTGCAAAAATCTTTGACAAAATACTATACAGCTTCATGTTTAAAGTCCTGGATAGATCAGGAATTCTAGGCACATACCTAAACATAGTAACAGTAATAGACAGAAAACCTTCTGCCAACAGCAAATTGAAAGGAGAAAAACTTAAACCTAGCCCACTAAAATTAGGGACAAGACAAGGCTGCCCTCTCTCTCCTTATTTATTCAAGATAGTACTCAAAGTTTGAGTTAGAGTGTTTAGACAACAAAAGTAAATTAAAGGAATACAAATTAAATGAAAAAGTCAAGATATCACTCTTTACAGATGATATGATAGTATTCATAAGCAACCCTAAACATTCTACCATAGAAATCCTTCAGCTGATAAACAACTTCAGCAAAATGTTTGGATATAAAATTAACTCAAACAAATTAGTAGCCTTCTTCTATACAAAGGATAAATGGGTAAAGAAAGAAATTAGTGAAACAACACCCTTCACAGTAGTCAAAATAATATAAAATATCTTGGTGTAACTCTAACCAAGGAATATGTCTATATGTCTATATGTAAAGAAATCCATGTCCCCGAAGAAAGAAATTGAAGTAGACCTCAGAAGATGGAAATATCTCCCATGCTCAAGGATCTATAGGACTAACATAGTAAAAACATCCAAAAGCAATCTTCAGATTCAATGCAATTCTCATAAAAATTCAAGCACAATTCTTTGCAGATCTAGAAAGAGCAATTCTCACCTTCATATGGAAAAACAAAAAACACAGGATAATGTAAACAATTCTCAACAATAAAAGAACTTCTGGGGAAATCACCATTCCTGATCTCAAGTAGTACTACAGAATAATAGCCATAAAAACTGCATGGCACTGGTAAAGATACAGGCAGGTAGAAAAAAGAAATCATCTTGATCAAATGGTGCCAGTCTAACTGCATTAATTACACGAAGAAGAATGCAAATTGATCACTTTTTATATCCTCCTTGTACAAATCTTAAGTCCAAGTGGACCTAAGATCTTCACATAAAACCAGATACATTGAATTTTATAGATGAGAAAGTGGGAAATAGCCTCAAACACATTGGCACAGGAAAAATATTCATGAATAAAACACCAATGGCTCAGGCTCTATGAGCAACAATTGTAAATGGGATGTCATGAAACTGATAAGCTTCTACAAGGCAAAGGACACTGTTAATAGGACCAAATGGCAACATACTTATTGGGAAAAGAACTTTAGTAGCTCTACATCTGAAAGAGGACTAATATCTAAAATATACAAAGAACTCCAGAAGTTAGACTTCAGAAAACCAAAATAAAAAAATTGAAGAACAAAGGAAAAAACAAAAACAAAAACAAAAACTAACCCCCCCACATACAAAATTTAAAAATGAGGTATAAAGCAAAGCAGAGAATTCTCAACTGAGTAATATCAAATTGTTAAACAGCATCTAAAAGTAATGATCAACACCTTCAGTCATCAGGGTATTGCATATCAAAATGACTCTGGATTCCACTTTACTAATTAGAATGACTAAGATCAAAAACTAAGGCAACAGCTAATTCTGGCAAGGATGTGGAGAAGGAGGAACACTCTTCCATGTCTGCTGGGATTGCAAATTGGTACACCCACTTTGGAAATCAATCTGGTGGTTTCTCAGAAAATTGGAATAGTTCTACCTATAGATCCATCTACACCACTCTTGTGCATATACCCAAAGGGTGCTTCACCTTATCACAAGGATATTTTCTCAACTATGTTCACAGCAGCTTTATTTATAATAGCCAGATGCTGGAAACAACCCAGATGTCCCGCAACAAAGGAATGAATACAGAAAATGTGTACATTTACACAATGGAATACTACTCAGGTATCAAAACTAGGGCATCATGAATTTTTGGTATCAAATGGAGGGAACTAGAAAACATCATCTTGAGTGAGGTAATCCAGATACAAAAGGTCATTCACCATATGTACTCACTGGTAAGTGGGCATTATCCAAAAGTTCAGAATATCCAGGATCCAAGTCACAGACCATATGAAGCCTAACAAAAAGGAAGGCCCAAGTGTGGCTGCATCGATCTCACGTTAGGAGGGGAAGAAAATAATCATGAGAGATAGAGGGTTGGGGAGAGAAGGGGGAGAGAAAAGAGGGCAGGGTCAGGTTTGTGGGAGAGAGAGGAGAGAAGTCCAGAGGGCCAGAAGAACAAATAGAAATATGCAGCATTGTGGAGTGGGAAACCACTATAAAGTCCACTATAAAGACACAAAAGGGATGTGGGAGGCTCCCAGGACTCAATGGAAAGACATTAGCCAAAATGCACAACGGTGATCAAATAGAACCTGAAGAGACCACCTCCAGTAGATAGACATGGGCTCCAGTTAAAAGATGGGGTTACTCACCCATCTCATTTATTTTAACCCAGAATTGTTCCTGTCTAAAGAACATGCAGAGACAAAACTTGGAGCAGAAACTGAAAGAAAGTACATCCAGGGAACCCTGAGTCTTAGGATCCATCTCAGACACACTATTGCTGACGCCAAGATGTGCTTGCTGACAGGATCCTAGCATGGTTCTCCTCTATGCTTTGAGAGGTTTTGCTTGCACCTGACTGAAATGGATGTAGACAATTACAGCAAACCGTTGGACTGAGCCTGGGGACTCCAATGGAAAAGTTAGGGGAAGGTCTGAAGGAGCTGAAGGGGATTATAGTCCCATAGGAAGAACAACCATATCAACTAATGGGACTTCTCAGAGCTCCCAGGGACTAAGCCACGAACCAAAGAGCATTCATGGGTGGTTTGTCACCCCTACAACCTATGTACCAGAGGACAGCCTTGTCTAGCCTCAGTGGGAGGAGATGTACTTGATCCTATGGGGGATTAATGTCTCAGAGAAGGGGGATACTAGAGGGGTGAGGTAGAAGTGGATAGATGGGTGGGTGGCAGAGCACCCTCCTAAAGGAAAAGTGGAGTGGGGGATAGAAGGTTCACTGAGAGCAAACAAGGAAGGGGGACAATATTTAAAATATAAATGAAGGAATTAATATCAAAAAGAAAAATTGAACAAAATGGCCTCATGCTAACTATATTCCAGTAAATTTGCTTACTGTCCAATATCCTAACAATCTGTCAGCTGACTATGAGTAACCTGTGTTAGACATGCTGCAGGCAGATGAGGGATCATGAAGATAAGGCTCTGAGACACAGAGCCAGGTAAAATATAAATTTGGTGTTCAAGCTCTGCCAAGGGAAAAAAATGGCAGTAGGCGCCAGATGTTTAACTTTACTCTTGCTTGCTTAGCATTTTAGATGCCACCTGTGGCAAATCTCACATTTCACAGGAGTTTCCACATTCTTTTGGAGACTTGAGATAATGTGCCAATTTTAGGTAGCTTCTTGACAAAAAAGGAAAAGAAAAAAAATGAAGAAAGAAAAAAGAAAAAGAAAGAATAAAAAGAAAAAAGACATCTGAATGCTAGTATCTTCTTTATTAGAGATAATTCCCTTTTTTATACTCACCATACACAAGTTTTTAAAAAGAATGTGAGGCTCCACACCAAATCTATAGAGTACATGATTCTTATGTTAAATGTCTTATAAAGTGTAAAGACATTTTACTTAGAACAGTACCCCACTTAGTCATGACCCCATGAGCCATTTAGGGTATAGATGGAAGGCTGTGAGTATCAAATCTGTTGTGTAGCTGTGCCAGTCATGCCAGAGCTGGGCACAGAGATGTTAATAGGCGTCACAGGAGTGTGATTCCCCAGTACATTCTGATGCCCACTTCCTTCCTCATTCTCCATGACTGGCATGCCAGAGCCAATCACGAGGTTCTGAACTCAGACTTTTCCCATTCGATGGCATCACTAGCACATTTGTAAATTTTTTAATTGGAGAAAACTCAGTCAGGAGCTCTGCTAGTTTTTGTCCCTCAACAAAACTGAGATTAGCATACCTAAAAAGGTAAGTAGATTTTGTAACAGGGTTTCTCCAATTACTCATAACTTTAGATTTAACCTCATATATCATTTTTTAATATACTCCCTCTAGGCTGATTATGTTTCAATATATTTTCATGCTGGGATGCAGAGGCTTTGTTAAAACTTATTCACAGATGTTTTACAGGAATGTTTTCTCTGAATTAAGTCTGATATGATAGTGTCACTAAATATAAAGAATATCAGAATCCTCCTATATTTTTCATATAGGAAAATATTTGATTTGTGTTAATGACTCCTTGCTAAAATTATATTGAAGGCAATCCTGTGAACAGAACTCAGACTAAGCATTGCTGAAGTCTTTCCTTACAACAGTTATAGACTATAGACTTCTATCTCAAACCAACTGTGTTGAAGTAAGGTGATCTTAAATGCAGATTGTTAACAGAACCATGGAAGAGGACTCATAAAAGCATGAAAAATGAGGGTCAACAGTGAGAGGAGAATGTGGTGCTGTATCTCTGGGTCATATTAAGGAAACTAAATGAAACCTCAGTGTTCATACTTCAAAACACTTTTCTTGTAATAAACTTCTTAGACAGGAGAGCCAAGTAAAAACCTACAGTATGAACCATGGCTATTTCTCCCTTTGCCCTCTTATTAAATACTCCAATTCTGTTGTCAAATGTCCTTGGGTATGCTATTTCTATATGATGAATGACTCTATAGCTAAGAATCACAATGATCTCATAGTTATTAGATCCACATGGGCTCTATAGATTCCAATATCCCCCAAAATACCAGGTCTTCCTTAAAGTTAATAAACAAACATCCTGTGATATTAGGGTATATATAATGAAGGTGCTGATTCTCTACCCCATTAACTTTTTATATGAGCCTAAGAAGGACATGATGCACAGTCAGAGTCTGTTTCCACTGCTTTGCAAAGCCCTTTTTCAAGAATTAAGCGCAATTCATGTCTCCAATGGGATGAAAATTTTCTTTATCACATGTGCCTCATTTAGTCACAGAGTAGACAAACACAACATAATGATGTAAGGCTCTGCAAAATGGAAACTCACAGGTGTGTTTCTGTAGAAGCAGTGAGGGCCCTCCCCTCTGTACCTCCTCCCTACATTGGTGTATAAAGGCAGGCTTCCCACAAGTGCTCACTACCTTCTGCCAAAATGAGAGCACTCCTGTTCCTGGCCCATGTGGGAGCTGCTGGTGAGTTCCATGCCTTAACCTAGGTTATTCCCTTCCTTCTCCTAGAAGCCTTGGACCCCACTATCAAGGCTGCTTTTTTCAATCCCATCTTTACTCCAATGTTTGCTTTCTCTTTCCAGCAGCAGCCTGCTTCCAAACTTTCTCTGTAACACTACTTTATTACCTCTTACACTTGCATATATAATGTGAGCGGAGAGTCTAGAAAAGGAAAGCATGAGAAGGTTCCAGAATAGAAGCCAGCAGGACTCCTTATGGGTCCACCACCTTGAGGATACTGAATGCCTGGCTGCCTTTACAGAGTAAAGCTCCAATCTTGAAAGTTGAGACTCATAAAAGTGGAGACTAACATGTAAAAATTCTTACTTTATATGATTGGAAGAGTGACTTGTATTAGGAAGGCTATTTGTTACTATATATTTTTTAAAATTACAAAAGTAATTTGTAAGAATTTACAACATACAAAAAAATACAAATCAACGATCTTCAGCAATAACATAAACAGATCTGTCCTACATAAAGCCTGTTCCCTATTTTTCTTAACACATAGAATTGAGGTATAAAGAGTCTGTGAGTACATAAAGTACTATACACTAAGCATATTTTTATAAAATACCTCAAACCATAAAAAACCAATTGAAATCTCTGTCAGCCAAATGAGTTCAATGAATAATGATTTTCATATCAAAAAGTAGTAGATCAGAAAACCATCTCTGCACACTATTTCTGCATACTGAGAGCATTGATGATTATGTCACTCATAACAAATCAGAGTGCAGTCACCTACGTAGTATCTTCTTATTGTCATGCAGTGCTGTGTAGTGTAGAACAGTGTTGGACAAATTGTCCTATGCCTACTAGGGATACAGTGTTACCTTCTTTTTTTTTCTACTTGTATTTAGTGAAGACTATTACTTAGCTGAAAGCTGAGAGCCCACCTGCCAGGACATTGATGAATTGTGTTCTCACTGCTTTTCTTGTTTTAACTCAAGTTGCTTTTCCCATTGATGATGATGACAAGATCGTTGGAGGATACACCTGCCAAGAGAATTCTGTCCCCTACCAGGTGTCCCTGAACTCTGGATACCACTTCTGTGGAGGTTCTCTCATCAATGACCAGTGGGTGGTGTCTGCAGCTCACTGTTACAAGTCGTAAGTGATGGACCCTCACTGTACAGAACACACATTTGACCTTTCTGAGGGCAGAATATGAGATTGGGAAAGAAATGACCTGATACGGTGAATGGGAAGAGTCACAGGAAAGAGATTACTTATTTCATGAGTTCAGAGACAATAAGAATACAGATTAGGAAGCCTTTCATACCTATAAATTATCCAAAATATGTAAGTATATAGATAAAGAAAGCAAGGAAAGTTGATTGTAGGATAGAAAGAATCAAACATGAAGTCACACGAAGTCTTTCACAAATAGCAGTCCTGGTGATAAACCATGGTGATAAACCTAGTGCGAAAAAACGGTAAAGATTTTAAAAACTCATGTGCTGCTGTGAATATCACTGTAAAGAGGTAATTGAGAGCTGGTTTGTGTACCAGATGGTGTCAGACCTGAACGTGCTTCCAGATCAGCCAGATTTTAATTTGAAAATCTAGGGAGAAAGCAGAGAGTGAATTCATAGCACGTTGGGAGCTGCCACAGTCACACGGATAGAGATATTCTTATTGCACACCAGACTAGGTTAATTAAAGTATGATTTATTCTTTGCAAAGCCACAGAAGAAGAATGAAGGCACAAGGAACTATTTTGTTTATAAAAGATGGAGGGACAGGAGGTTGACGAGCAGTCTACAACTACAGTCATTTAACTCAATCGTATTACTTGTCTTTGAAACAGAAAGAAATCAGGTCTCACAATGTTACTTGTCCTCCATGACTCTGTCACTTTTGTGATATCAGACCAAGCTCCTCTCCACTCTAAGATTATTTAACAAAAAAGTGAGTAACAACTCTGAAGTATCTGCAATAATGGAGATGAAGAGTATAACATGTTTCTCTTCCAAACAGCCGCATCCAAGTGAGACTGGGAGAGCACAACATCAATGTCCTTGAGGGCAATGAGCAGTTTGTCAATGCTGCCAAGATCATCAAGCATCCCAACTTTAATGCAAGGAACCTGAACAATGACATCATGCTGATCAAGCTCTCTGTCCCCGTGACCCTCAATTCCCGAGTGGCCACTGTGGCTCTGCCCAGCTCCTGTGCACCTGCAGGCACTCAGTGCCTCATCTCTGGCTGGGGCAACACCCTCAGTCTTGGTGGTGAGTACAGCATTTTGTCAACTTCCTTCACAACTTTCCAGAAGTATGCAAGGTTCTATACTGAAACCATGGGCTTCAAAAATGCAAAACCATCGCAAGTAGCCAATAACACTGAGTTATGAAGAGTGTACAAGAGATGTATGCACAAAAACAACCTTGTTTCCAGCATGTAAACAGAGCAGATGAAGAAGGTTCTATTATTACTTCCAGAAAGGACATCAATAATGACTATTCTGGGATCTAAGTTTCTTGCTGGGACTTAATATCTTGAAGAATGTACCAGGTTCCCTAGAGTTGTCTAAACTGGAATGCCAATGGCTAGCCTCCCCTGAATCACATTTCTTTCTATTCCTTTCCTCAAAGTGAACAACCCAGACCTGCTCCAGTGCCTGGATGCCCCAGTGCTGCCTCAGGCTGACTGTGAGGCCTCCTACCCTGGAAAGATCACCAATAACATGATCTGTGTTGGCTTCCTGGAGGGAGGCAAAGATTCCTGCCAGGTAATTGGCTCCATTCTCACAAAAATGCTGTCGTTTTTCCTAGGATTGGGGTTGGGCTGCCCTAATGTATGAGGCAGGGAGTTTCCTGTAGTAGTTCATGGAAATGTGAGGAGGGCTATTCTGGAGGTTATTTCAACATGTCAGCAAGAGCAGAGGGTGGGCTACCCTAGGGAGTCATAGCATGGCTAGACTGGCGTCTTCAGAGTAATGTGTTCCTTTCTCATTATGCCTCTCCCTTCAATACTGTATTTCTCCTTCCCAGGGTGACTCTGGTGGCCCTGTGGTCTGCAATGGACAGCTCCAGGGCATTGTCTCCTGGGGCTATGGCTGTGCCCTGAAGGACAACCCTGGTGTGTACACCAAGGTCTGCAACTATGTGGACTGGATTCAGGACACCATTGCTGCAAACTAAGTTTCCTAAATCTCCTTGAAGTCACTGTGCCAATAAAGTTGATTTTTTCTGTTAGTTCCTGTGTCTCTGATCTCTTTATCCTTTTGTCTGTGTGAAATACACTCCTATTTGAACTCATTTCTCTTTATTATTGAAATGTTGCTAGCTATATACATCTTCAAATATGCTGCATGGAGTAATAGTTCAGCAACAATTTTAAAAAGTATGTATTAAGTGGTCGAAAGTTTACAGGTTTTTTTCTCGAAAAACGTATCAGTAAGTTGAGACTAAAATTGTTCTTAACAGTGTTTTAGTATCACATGTGATGTTTAACTGAACCCTTTCATAAATAAATATGTTTTTAAGGAATAAAGAACATATGTTCAATTGAGAAATTTTTTGATGGGAGTTCCTTTTAAATTGAGTTGATTCATAGTTTCTATGTCTGGGTGTGACTTTGGCTTCCTCTCTCCTTTGGAGTCTTGCGTAGCACCGGTTGGTATTATGAAAACTAACCATGAAAATACATTCATGTCTCGTAGTTCAGGCCACTCAAATTTTTATGCAAAAATACTCAATAAAATTTTGGTAAACCAAATCCAGTAACAAATTAAAAACATCATCCATCCTGCTTGTGTTGGTAGGCTTCATTCCAGGTATGCATAAATTGTTCAATATTTTAAAAGTCTTCAATATACAGGTCTCATGTAAATTAGTCTTTTTCTCTGTGACTCAGGATATCACAATTTTTTCAAGTTCTTTACACTTGTGTGGTTCTGAAAACTAAAAGATGTTGCTTTAGTACCACAGGAGAAGAATCAGGACGGTAGATAGAATTTTGTTTGTCACACTTTTCTTTTTGATTGTCAGAGAAAGAGATGGTGTACAAGGGTTGAACTGAAGGACTTCTCTTTATTCTAATATATCCCCAATATCTACCATTATAAAACTAAGAGGTTATTAGAAGGTCTCTTCATCTAGTGTCTCATTGGTCATGACACACAGGAATTTTTAATCCCCTTTCTTTTTGAAAGGACAGTGTAGTGTACTGTTGTATTTTAAAGTAATAGGGTCAATATCTCTTGTCTAAACTTTTGCAATGATATTCGAAGACTTTGTGGGAGATTCATTCTCTTGATCTCAACTTCAAACCCAATGAGTCACAATCCAGACCATGATGTATCACAGTCTGTATTTTAATAACCTGTTATTATGTTTTCTACCCATTCTCAAGATTTAGAGCCTATTTTTGAGAGAGAAGAAAATGAATGATAAAGCAATTTTCAACTGTATTTTGAAAACTTGGATCTATTTTCTTACTATAGGACTCAGGAACCAGTTGTGAAACTATTTGCCAGCTTTCTCATTGGTTTTTATAGAGAGAAAACAAATCCCTCTTCCTTTAAAGATGTACTCTTTGTACTATGTTGTCCAGGTGTAATGTAGTGCCCACTCTCTTGAGTGTTGCAGCAGTTGAGGGGCAAGAACAGTTCTTCTGCACTCAGTAACCTGTGATCATCCCTTGTGACTACTGCAGTTGGTGAGAGCCTCTTGCAATAGACAAGTGTCATGACTACATCGCCTGAGCTGATACTCTCAGGCTGGCTTACCCTCCATCCCTGTAGCCAAGGCCAGCTATACTGTGTTCCCTGTGCTATATGGTGGCTGACTCTCCCAAGTGCTAAAGGTGAAGAAGGGTGGTGGCAGCTCTCCTGCTCTCAGCCCTTAATGACTAACTGTTCACTGATGCACAAGTGATAGGTGGGGCCAGCTCTGGACAACCCTGGATACTTCACCCATCAACATGGCTCCAGGGAGCACCAAAGTCTAGGGATGTCTGCCTGGCCTTTGGTGGTAACAGATGACCAGTACTGCAGGAACACAGGCTTAGAAATGGCCCTTGGCCATAGCTCAGGTCTGGGCCTCTCCATGGCATTAGATTATATCCATAGCTACTCACACCAGGCTATTCCTTGAGTCTCTGGTTCTACCTATCTTCATTGTGCATGCAACCTTCTCTCTCTCTCTGTCTCTGTCTCTCGGTCTCTGTCTCTGTCTCTCTGTCTCTCTCCTCTTTCTCTTTCTCCTCTTTCTCGTTCTCCTCTTTCTTTTTCTCTTTTTCTTTCCTTTCTATCTCTCTAGCACTTACTTTCTCATTTTAATGTTGCTCTGGTCCTTTGGGTGACCAGGGTCCTCTAAAATATGGTATACCTGTTCTGTACATTGCTACACTAGACAGTAGTCATCTGCGGTATGGTCTGCCTACCTGAGCCTCTGTAGCACCAGGATGGGGTCAGCTTATGATTTCTCTGCCTCTGTGGGCCATGACACAGAGTTGGGTTCATCTGAAGTGTACTCTACTGACTTATTCCCTGTAGCACAGAGCTGAGGTACATCTCAGGCCTTCTTTATGTGCCTATACTGTGTGAGGCCTAGAGGAGGTTGTTTTGGGCATAGTCTGCCTCTGAGGGTCTATTGCTGTAAAATTAAAATAAAATGCTTTCTTTTTTTTATTAACTTGAGTATTTCTTATATACATTTCGAGTGTTATTCCCTTTCCCAGTTTCTGGGCAAACATCCCCCTCCCCCCTCCCCTTTCTTATCGGTGTTCTCCTCCCCATCCTCCCCCCATTGCCGCCCTCCCTGCTACAATCTAGTTTACTGGGGTTTCAGTCTTAGTGGGACCCAGGGCTTCCCCTTCCACTGGTGCTCTTACTAGGATATTCATTGCTACCTATGAGGTCAGAGTCCAGGGTCAGTCCATGTATAGTCTCTAGGTAGTGGCTTAGTCCCTGGAAGCTCTGGTTGCTTGGCATTGTTGTACATACGGGGTCTCGAGCCCCTTCAAGCTCTTCCAGTTCTTTCTCTGATTCCTTCAACGGGGGTCCTATTCTCAGTTCAGTGGTTTGCTGCTAGCATTCGCCTCTGTGTTTGCTGTATTCTGGCTGTGTCTCTCAGGAGCGATCTACATCCGTCTCCTGTCGGCCTGCACTTCTTTGCTTCATCCATCTTGTCTAATTGGATGGCTGTATATGTATGGGCCACATGTGGGGCAGGCTCTGAATGGGTGTTCCTTCTGTTTCTATTTTAATCTTTGCCTCTCTATTCCCTGCCAAGGGTATTCTTGTTCCCCTTTTAAAGAAGGAGTGAAGCATTCACATTTTGATCATCCGTCTTGAGTTTCATTTGTTCTAGGAATCTAGGGTAATTCAAGCATTTGGGCTAATAGCCACTTATCAATGAGTGCATACCATGTGTGTTTTTCTGTGATTGGGTTACCTCACTCAGGATGATATTTTCCAGTTCCAACCATTTGCCTACAAATTTCATAAAGTCATTGTTTTTGATAGCCGAGTAATATTCCATTGTGTAGATGCTTTCTTTTAACCCCCAACTAGATCCGGCACCGTAGTGCCCCATGACATCTTTTGGAAGTTTTCATCTCAGTCAGCAAAGCATTTCACCACTTTGCTCCATCCCATAAATCACACTGCTGATGGCTACTCTCTGAGCCTGGCAACAATCTTTCTACCTGTCTAGTTCACAAGGCAGGTTGCCACCATGCCAGACATACACATCCCAATTCTGTAGCAACTCAGTGTCTCCAGCCACCCCACACTCTCTTGAATTCAATTAAATCAACACATGAAAGAACACACAGCACAATAACCTCTGGTCCAACTGATAATATATAATTGTTCACCTAGATAACATACAGTATGCTCATCTAGCTACACAAAATCCTGTACACATCCATCCCTTAAAAATATTCATAACAGCTCTTGCTCTCCTTGCTCTTTGTTCTTTACTTCTCTGCTCTCTTCCTGTCTGTCCCTGTCCTTTCTATACTCACCCCCCCTTCCCTCCACGTGCTCATGGCCGGCCTATGTTCCTTCCCCTTCTACTTTTCTCCTCTCATTAAATCTCTCCACGTGGTACCAAAAAAAGTAGGGGGGGGGGAGATAGAGAGACAGAGACAGAGAATATTCATTACAATCAGTAAATGTGCAGAGAGGAATCTTAACATCTGCCTCCGTGTTCTCTTGGCTACTATCTCTCCTTTGAGCCATTCTCCTCCTCCTCTAAAATCTTTTCTCCCATCCTTCCATTTTGTCCAATGACAGGCCTCATTCTATCATGTACCTGCTTCGCCTGCATAGTAACATCTTCCTAAAAGTGTTACATGGTCATATGCTGGGGGTGGGTCTCAAGGCTGACCATTTTTTTTTATTGGACATTCAACTGATACATTCTACCTGGGCATTAGTATTCCTCCCATTCTCAGCATTCCTGAGCTACCTGTGGCTCATTGTTTAAGGTTGTATGTGACCTCATTGGGGTTTTTCATGTTTACTTTGGCCTATCTGTCACCATTGTCCTTGTTCAGCTTATGTATAGGCATCATATTGATGAGACTGTATGAGTGTAGCTACTGACATAACTAGGAGATACAATTTCATAGAAAACTCATTGTGTATTTGATTTTTAAAATTTTTCCACATTGTCTCCACAATGTTCCCAAAGTCATCAGGGCAAGAGTTGTTTTGTAAACAAATCTACTAGGATTGATCTCCATAAGTCCACATTTTTATTGGTTATGGTATTTTTTAATGTTCCTGATCTGTTACAAAGAGAAGTTTCTATATGCAAACTGAGGACTACACATAACTGTAGGAATAAGGACAAATATTTAATACTGTCCTGGTTTAGTAAAGGAGGGGTCATAGTTTTTCTTCAAAATGACTTCACTAGCTTTCGCTATTTTGTTGGTTTTCAGTACCAGCCATACTTTCTCTTTTGTTATTCAGGTTTGTATCATTCAATAAGAGAGTCACAGTTAGTGCCAGGTTAGGCATAAGAGGTAGGAAATGGAAAAATCTAAATGTCTAGATAAATACATAGTGAAATGGTGGATAATATGGTATATTAATCACTTATAAAAATGAAATCGTGAACTTTTCAGGTGAATGAATGGAACATTGGAAAATATCCTAACCCAGACCCCAAATTATAAATGACAAATATTATTACTCATTGGAACACCTACCTACAGATCTTAAGATATGAGTATGTATTATGGAATAACTCAGAAGAGAAACAAATAAAAGAAACCAAAAACAGTAAAAAAAGCCAAATATTAGGAATGAAAAAGGAGCCAGTGCCAGAATAGGAAAATGGAGGAGCAATGGAGAAGGAAGAACAGAGTACAAAATATTTCATTGGAGAAATGAGAAAAATGACAAGTCAGAAAAGAACCAAGGAGATAAACATAGAAGAAGAAAACAGAAGGGTAAAATGACAGTAAGGATCTCTAAAAATTTTATAAGAAATTAATAAGCCATAAGATACGTATATATGTATATGTATATGTATATGTATATATATATATATATATGTGTGTGTGTGTGTGTGTGTGTGTGTGTGTGTGGTGTGGTGTGTGTGTAATCAAGTTAATGAAATTTCTTCTCTGAGTTAAGAATATTTCTTCCAAAAACCAAACACCATCTAAGAAAAGCCTAATACCCTGCCTTTAAAAAGCCCTCTTTTGAGTTGTTTCTCAGGGTTGTACCAGAGACTCTTGAAACATTATTATGTGCTATTGCTTACTGCAATCATTTGCCCCACAAGAGGTAGAAAGCAATTGCTTTGTTGAAGACGCCATGTATTTCAGAAACAGGACCAGAGGCCCCTAAGGCAAACTGACCTGAATACCTACTTACTGAGAATTAGTTTTCATGATACCAGAAAGTGCTATGCAATTCTCCAAAAGAGGGAGGCCACCAACAACTCCATCCAGCCATGGTGCCTATGAATTACCTTACATTTGAAGGAAACTTTAATTTAAAATCTCCCATTTAAAGTTCATGTTATTTATTCCTTAATAACATACATGTTCATGAAAGTATTGAGTTAAAAATTACATGTAGCCCAGTAAAATGCTTTTCCATAATGCAGACAATTAAGGGCTGTGTTGTCAGTGATGGTGCTATTGATAAAATATGTCTACTGATATCCTATATGATGAACAAGATTCCAGCAAAATATATACTGACTGTTTTCAACAACTATATAGTCACTCTTATGATTGATGGAGAGCCATACACTCTTGGACTTTTTGATATTCCAGGGCAAGAAGGTTATGACAAAGACTGCTAAGTTATTAAGGCAGCACTGGGGCATTCAGACACTAGAGCAGGTCTGGGTTGTTCACTTTGAGGAAAGGATAAGAAAGAAATGTTATTCAGACCAGGCTAGCCATCAACATTCCAATGAAGACAACTCTATGGACTTATTTTTCTAGTATGTTTCTCAGTGGTCTCTCCATCCTCATTCAAAAATGTGAAAGAAAAGTGGGTACCTGAGACAACTCACCACTGCTCAAGGACTCCTTTCTTACTTGCTGCAACTCAAATGGGTCTCAGAGATGACCTTTGTACTATTGAGAAACTTGCCAAGAACAAAGTGAAATCTATTACCCTGAAAACTGCTGACAAGCTGGAGTGGGATCTGAAGGCTGTCAAGAATGAGGATTGCTGTAACCTCACACAGAAATGGCTAAAGAATGTGTTTCTTGAAGCAACATTGGCTGCCCTGGAACCTTTAGAAGCAAGGAAAAGCCATGGGAATGCTGTTAGGAAACACATCAATGCTACTTCTCTCAGGTGATAAGGTTACATGGCTGCTTTATTGAGAAGCCATGAGTATGTAGGGTGGAGAACATACTTTTAACCAACATGAGGACCCTTCAGTGTAATCTCTTTCTTCTATGAGGAACCCTTGGACAACTCCAATGAAAAATTTCAAGAACCTCATCACTCTTGATCAGTGTTAATAAAGACTTTTTCAGATTATTTTGTGTGCAAATTCAGTTTTTAAAATGTGCAGGTAATTTCCTTACACAATCCTGAACTTTGGGGATCATTAGGGCCAAACTGATGCTTTTTTGTATCTCAACTCTCTATACTTTTCATGTGTATCAAAATAACAAAATACTTCGCAAGTGAAAAAGAAACAAATGTAAGTATGAAAAACTATTAGAAATATTTTAGCATCAAAGTTCTCATAAATGTTCTTTTAAAGAGAAGAAAAAATCGATCCTATTACTATTTTTTCATTTCAACTGCAGCTGAACTATTATTACATGCAGTATATTTGAAGATGTATATAGCTAGCAACATTTCAATAATAAAGAGAAATGAGTTCAAATAGGAGTATATTTCACACAGACAAAAGGATAAAGAGATCAGAGACACAGGAACTAATGGAAAAAATCAACTTTACTGGCACAGTGACTTCAAGGAGATTTAGGAAACTTAGTTTGCAGCAATGGTGTCCTGAATCCAGTCCACATAGTTGCAGACCTTGGTGTACACACCAGGGTTGTCCTTCAGGGCACAGCCATAGCCCCAGGAGACAATGCCCTGGAGCTGTCCATTGCAGACCACAGGGCCACCAGAGTCACCCTGGGAAGGAGAAATACAGTATTGAAGGGAGAGGCATAATGGGAAAGGACCACATTACTCTGAAGACGCCAGTCTAGCCATGCTATGACTCCCTAGGGTAGCCCACCCTCTGCTCTTGCTGACATGTTGAAATAACCTCCAGAATAGCCCTCCTCACATTTCCATGAACTACTACAGGAAACTCCCTGCCTCATACACTAGGGCAGTCCAACCCCAATCCTAGGAAAAACGACAGCATTTTTGTGAGAATGGAGCCAATTACCTGGCAGGAATCTTTGCCTCCCTCCAGGAAGCCAACACAGATCATGTTATTGGTGATCTTTCCAGGGTAGGAGGCCTCACAGTCAGCCTGAGGCAGCACTGGGGCATCCAGGCACTGGAGCAGGTCTGGGTTGTTCACTTTGAGGAAAGGAATAGAAAGAAATGTGATTCAGGGGAGGCTAGCCATTGGCATTCTAGTTTAGACAACTCTAGGGAACCTGGTACATTCTTCAAGATATTAAGTCCCAGCAAGAAACTTAGATCCCAGAATAGTCATTATTGATGTCCTTTCTGGAAGTAATAATAGAACCTTCTTCATCTGCTCTGTTTACATGCTGGAAACAAGGTTGTTTTTGTGCATACATCTCTTGTACACTCTTCATAACTCAGTGTTATTGGCTACTTGCGATGGTTTTGCATTTTCGAAGCCCATGGTTTCAGTATAGAACCTTGCATACTTCTGGAAAGTTGCGAAGGAAGTTGATAAAATGCTGTACTCACCACCAAGACTGAGGGTGTTGCCCCAGCCAGAGATGAGGCACTGAGTGCCTGCAGGTGCACAGGAGCTGGGCAGAGCCACAGTGGCCACTCGAGCATTGAGTTTCACAGGGGAAGAGAGCTTGATCAGCATGATGTCATTGTTCAGGTTCCTTGCATTAAAGTTGGGATGCTTGATGATCTTGGCAGCATTGACAAACTGCTCATCGCCCTCAAGGACATTGATGTTGTGCTCTCCGAGTCTCACTTGGATGCGGCTGTTGGGAAGAGAAACATGTTATACTCTTCCTCTCCATTATTGAAAATACTTCAGAGTTGTTAATCACTTTTTTGTTAAATAATCTTAGAGTGGGGAGGAGCTTTGTCTGATATCACAAAGGTTACAGAAGTGTGGAGGGCAAGTCACATTGTGAGACCTGATTTCTTTCTGTTTCAAGGACAAGTAATGTGATTGAGTTAAAGGACTGTAGTTGTAGACTGCTCATCAACCTCCTGTCCCTCCACCTTTTATAAACAAAATAGTTCCTTGGGTCTTCATTCTTCTTCTGTGGCTTTGCAAAGAATAAATCATACTTTAATTAACCTAGTCCAGTGTGTAATAAGAATATCTCTATCCGTGTGACTGTGGCAGCTCCCAACGTGCTATGAATTCACTCTCTCTGTTTTCTCCCTAGATTTTCAAATCATAACCTGGCTGATTCGGAAGCATGTTCAGGTCTGGTATACAAACCAGCTCTCAGTTCCCTCTTTACAGTGATATTCACAGCAGCACATGAGTTTTTAAAATCTTTACAGATTTTCCATACTCACTGAAAACTCTAGTTTATCACCAGGACTGCTATTTGTGAAAAGTTCTTGTGACTTCATGTTCGATTCTTTCTATCCTACAATCAACTTTCCTTGCTTTATTTATCTATACACTATGTATTTTGGATAATTTATGGGTGTGGAGGCCTTCCTATTCTATATCTTATTCTCTTCAAACTCATGAAATAATTAATCTCTTTCCTGTGACTCTTCCCATTCACTGTATCAGGTCATTTCTTTCCCAATCTCATACTCTGCCCTTAGAAAAGTCAAGTGTGTGTTCTGTACAGTGAGGGTCCATCACTTACGTCTTGTAACAGTGAGCTGCAGACACCACCCACTGGTCGTTGATGAGGGAACCTCCACAGAAGTGGTAGCCAGAGTTCAGGGACACCTGGTAGGGGACAGAATTCTCTTGGCAGGTGTATCCTCCAACTATCTTGTCATCATCATCCACAGGGAAAGCAACTTGAATAAAGACAAGGACACCACTGAGAACCCAATTCCTCAAGGTTCTGGCAGGTGGGCTCTCAGCTTTCAGCTAACTTAGGGTCCTAACTGAATACAAGTATAGAAAATAAGAAGGTAACACCGTTTCCCTAGTAGCCATAGGACTAAATCATACTTTAATTAACCTAGTCCAGTGTGTAATAAGAATATCTCTATCTGTGCAACTGTGGCAGCTCCCAACGTGCTATGAATTCACTCTCTCTGTTTTCTCCCTAGATTTTCAAATCGTGACCTGGCTGATTCGGAAGCATGTTCAGGTCTGACACAAACAAACCAGCTCTCAGTTCCCTCTTTACAGTGATATTCACAGCAGCACTGCTCTACCCACCACTGCATGACAATAGGCACGTACTCTGTAGTTTACTACATTCTGATAGGTTATCAGGGGCATGTCAAATGATGTGCAGCATATAGGAATAGGGTGCAGAGATGGTTTTCTTATTCTCTAATCCTCTAATCCTCTAATTATTCCCTTATTCATTGTATGTATCCTATTGGCTATCAGAGATTTCAAAGAGTTTATGATGGTTGGAAGTATCTTGGATAATATTCTGAGTATAGAGAGTTTTGTGTTCCCACAATTTTCCAGCTTAAATCTGAATTTTAAGGAAAGTAGAGAGTAGTCATTCCATAGGACAGAAGGATGTAATGTTAATGTTGAAGACTGTTGATCTTTTTATTGATTGCATATTTATAATTTTCAAAGTCACTTGGGTATTTTAAAAATATATATGGTACCAAAATTACCCTCCCAATATGATATCACAGTCCCAGGCACATGAATTAAGAATTTTAAGATAGGGTCTCCAGTTGAATGAAGATTTCAACTTTCAAGGTTTGCTTTTATCTGTAAAGACAACCTGGGCTGAGGTATCTCCAAGCTTTTTGGCCCATACAGTTTTATTTCCTGTACCCTCCTCAAGCCTTCCTCTTTCAATATTCTCTGATAACTAAATGAGATTGAAAGGTGTAAGAAACTTTAGTCTTACAGAGAACCCTGAAAGGCTGGAAGCAGAGCTGCCACTGGAAGAAGAAAGAGTACTTTGACATAGAGATGGCATGAAAACCTGTCTTGATTGTGGGGTTCATGGCTTCTTGGAAAAGGAAGGGCATGACCTGGGTTAAGGCATGGAACTCACCAGCAACTCCCACAAGGGCCAGGAACAGGAGTGCTCTCATTTTGGCAAAAGGTAGCGAGCTCTGGGGGAAAGCCTGCCTTTATACCCCAATGCAGGGGGAACCAGGTACTAATGGGAGGGTACCCCCACTTCTACATAAGCACACCTGTGGTTTTCTCTTTCCAAGTACCTTGTATTATCTCTTCTCTGTTTGTCTACACTGTGTGTGGGTGAGGTACATGTGATAAGGAAACTTCCTCCTGGGGCAGACAAGGAAAGCATTTTTTTTCCTTGAAAAGAGGTTTTGCAAAACAGTGGAAACATAGACTCTGTCTTTGCATCATAGCCTTTCTAGGCTGATATGAAGAGGCTGTGTGTTAGAGAATGGCCATATTCCTTAGATATAACCGAGCATCGTGGGAAACTAGTATTAGTATGTTGGTGGATATTCGGGACCTAGAGATTCATTTGAAGAAATATTGTATCTGGGTTTAATAACTATGAGATGATGATGATTAGGTATAGAATAATTCATCATCGAGAAAATTCATGTCTGGGGCTGAAGTAATAAAAATTAAGAGTATTTAGTACACTGTCAACGAAGAAATAGATATGTTTTGTAATGTCAGTCTTTTATTGGCTCCCCTTTCTAACAAGGGTCATATATGAAAAGTGTTTTGAAGTGTGAACGATGAAGTTTGAGTAGACAATTTTCTCAATATGTTCCAGAGATACACCAAAAACCACATTCTCCTCTCTCTTTTCTGTAATGACCGTCTTCTTCTTTTTTTCTCCTCCTCCTCCCCGTCCTCCTCCTCCTCTTCTTCTTCCTCTTCTCCCTCTTCTTCTTCTTCTTCTTCTTCTTCTTCTTCTTCTTCTTCTTCTTCTTCTTCTTCTTCTTCTTCTTCTTCTTCTTCTTCTCCTTCTCCTTCTCCTTCTCCTTCTCCTTCTCCTTCTCTCTCCTTCTTCTCCTTCTTCTCCTTCTTCTCCTTCTTCTCCTTCTTCTTCTCCTCCTCCTCCTCCTCTTCCTCCTCCTCCTCTTCCTCCTCCTCCTCCTCCTCCTCCTCCTTCTTCTTCTTCTTCTTCTTCTTCTTCTTCTTCTTCTTCTTCTTCTTCTTCTTCTTCTTCTTCTTCTTCTTCACTTTTTGTGCTTTTGAGTCCACTCCCTGCAACTTCATGGTTCTATTAATAATCTGTGTTAAAGATTAAAACTTTTCTACCTTCTAGATGCAGGCAGTTTGAGATTGAATTCTACAGTCTATATTAGATTTGAGGAAGGAGTTGGACAACATACAGTCTGATTTCTGTTCACAGAATTGCCTTCAGTAGAGAGATTACTACATTAACAAGTTGTCACGAATAAAAATCAAGATTAAAAATATAGGAGAATTCTGGTATTCTAGATTTTTTTTTAGTGATACTATTACATAAGACTTAGTTCAGAGAAAACACTTCTGCAAAAGATCTGTCAATGGTTCTAACAAAGCTACTGAGTTCCAGCACTCAAGTTTATTGAGACATAGATTTCCTAGAGGTAGTGTATTGAAAAATGTTATGTGATATTATATGTAATGTTATGAGCTAATTTGAGGAAACCTTTTATAGAATCTACTAACTTCTTTAGTTAGTCTGATCTTAGTGTTGTGAGGGACAAGAACATGTAGAGTTCAACAAATATTCTAGAGATGCTGATCAAAGAAGAAAAGTTTGAGTTCAGGATCTTGTGATTGACTTTGACATGCCATTTATGGAAAATGATGAAGTAAATGGATATCAGAATGTTCTGGAAGAAAATACCCCTGTGTGGGCTGTTAGTAACTGCTGTACCCATCCCTGGAGTGACTGGCACAACTACATGACAGAATTCATTCTCAGAGCCCTTCTTTCTGTATCCCGAATCTAGGCTCATGGGGTCATGCCTGAGTGGAGTAATGTTCTATTTGTAAAATTTCTGACAGCTTTTCAAAACTTTTCACCCGACAGTCACGCACTACATCATTTATATTTAAAGTCCCATTTTCTTTTAAGAAGAATTTTACAGTGAAGGATGAAAACAGAAATTATCTCTAATTAGTGAGGAAGATACTATGACTCAAATCTATTCTTTTTTTCTAAGAAACTATCTAAAATTGGCATATGGTCTCAAGGCTCCAAAACGTTATGGAAACCCTTGTGAAGTGTGAGATTTTCCACAGGTGGCATCTAAAAGGCTAAGCATGCCAGAGGTTCCAGGGAGGTAAGTTAAACATCTGGTTCCTCCTGCCATTATTTCCTTGGCAAAGCTTGAACACCAAATTTATATTTTACCTGGCACTGTGTCTCAGAGCCTTGCCTTACCATGACCCTTCACCCACCTGAAGCATGTCTACCACAAGGCTACTCATAGCCAGTAGACAGCTTGTTAGAATAGCTTTATGGTTAGGTGGACAGTAAGTAAGTTTTCTTAAAGATAGTTACTACATTGCTGTTTTGTTTTCTTTGTAAAAATTCTTTTGATTCTATGTGAATTTCACAATATCCATTGGAATCCTAGGCATCTGCCATCTCCATATATCTGCCATCTTCTCTTGTCATCTCCCCTAAAATAATGTCTTCACTAACCAGTGACCAAACAAAATAAATGAAACCAAACATATGATATGACTTATCCCAAAATATACCCACCCTGTGCATACATTTTACTTGAAAATGTTCAATGCAATGAGTCATTGGTCTCCTTCGGGTGCTCTTGATTCTGTGGCACCATCAGTATTGGTTCCACACTTGGAATTTCCTGTTTATCTTGTTGCCTTGTTTTGTGGAGATACTGCAGCTTTGGATCAGCAGAGCAGGAACAGTTCACAAATATTGTAGATTTTGGCTTGGACCAACTTAATGCACTTGATCTGGGCCTGGGTTTTAGCTGAGCAGATCAGTCTGCTTGGTTTCCCTTAGCTACACCACCAGGGGAGCTCTTTAACACTGCTTCTATGAAGATATCCTATGACTCCCCCACTCTCATCCCAGGAAGACTCAGCACTCAGGCTCCAGAACCTCAAGGTGCGTCATCCACACCCATGCCTCTAGAGTCAACTCCACTGTGCTGCTGAGTTAGATGTAGGACCCACTCTCTGAAGTGCTACAGCCAGCAAGGGGCTGGGCCAACTCTCCAGCTCTTTCAACCTTTGAGCTTACTCAACCTTGCCTTCTTCATGAGGATCAGCTCAACTGTGTTGCCAAGTTGAGGTGCAGGGCTTGCTCTCCCACCATAGAGGGGCAGAACCATCTTTCCTTCTCTATTGCCCTCAGGGAGAGTGCATCTGACTGCAGAAGGCAGAGAAGTGCAAAGACTTTACCACCTCACATATTCTACCTCGAGTCAGCTATCAGATAAGTGGCAGGGACTACTCTTCCAGGTTAATGCCCACCTGGTTAGCTCAACTCTGTAACCTCTGATAGGGCCAGTTCTACTGTGCTGCCAAGACTAGGTGCAGGCCCATTCTCCCAAGTGGCAAGGAGCAAGGCCAGCTCATCCACTCTCATGACCCTGGCTAGGGTCATCTCAAATGACTTCTCAGGTAGCAGGGAACTGAAAGGAGGTGAGGGCACTATAATTGCTTATAATTAATGTTAATTTGGTTCCCCCAAACAGTTTGCATGAAAGGTTCTGCACATAGCTTCCGAGAACCTGCCCCACTTAGTTCTGATTGGTAAATAAAGATGTCAGCAGCCACTATTTGGGGAGAGACACAGACAGGATTTAAGGTTCCTGGGCTTGGGACCAGGAGGAGGAGGAAGGAATGCAACATGAAGGCCACCATATAAGGGTAGTAACTTGCAGAAGGGAGAAGCAAAGCTACCATGTAAAGGGGGCAAGAACTCATGGTTCAAAGTGCTGTTCAATTGGGTCAAGCGCAGTTCTGGTGGAACATAGAAATTAGTAAATAGTAACTTGGAATATTGGTGGGAGGTAGAGTCTAACAACAAGAAGGGTAGGCAGCTGCCCAGCTATTGTTCTGCTTAAGGCATATTCAAATTTAAAGGCCATGTATGTGTATTTCATTTGGGAACATAAACCATTGAGATGAGTGGCAACCCTGTGCAGGGATTTATTAAAATAGTAATACTACTGAGCATCACCACTGCACCCAGACCATCTCATGGCAGATGAATGGCAGGGTGGCTCTCCTGTATTCATAACATCTGCTGAGGAGTTGAGTGTGAGGTAGGCAACACGTCCAGGCCTGTACAATTTATGGCAGAAGAGTGGCAGAACAGCACTCCCATGTTCTTTCCCTGGGGTCAAGTTCAGCTAATTCCCATCCACCAGGGCCAGTTCCAATGTACTCCTCAGGTGAGGTAAAGGGGCTGTATTCCCAAGATGGGGCCAGTTTTCAAGATCACAGCATCTGTGAAGGGTGGGCCAATTCAGCATAACCCTTAGATACCCTGTGGTATCAGGTACTGGGTACCCAGACCATGGCAACCCCATGATCTTTACTAGTAACATGAGTCATAGCTGCTGCATAGCAAGGGTCTCAGACATGGCACACAGTGTTTTCAGAGGGTAGGACTTCACCAGGGCTTCAGGAGGGGGGACTGGCTACCACAAAGGCTATTTTTCCCCCTCTCTCTCCTCTCCAATTCCATCTCCCTTCAAAAGGCTCAAAGGGTTCTGTTTCTCTTTCTCTCCCATCTGTCCACCATACACTTTCACATTATAGTGGTTCCCACTATAGGTGGGCCATGTGGCTGTTGGACATGTGGGTGACCTCCTCTGTCTGCGTCATATGGTGTGGTTGAAAACAGGGTTCTAGGTATGTCTATAGCCAGCTTGGGTGACACAGTGCCAGCTAGTCTTCTGTATGCCTATGGCCTTCCAGAGCAAAACGGTGGCAGGTAGGTCTTTGGGCATCTCTCCCATCCTGTGTCTTTGGCATGGCAGTGGGTAGGTCTAACTGAGCTTTGCTGCTTGGTGACAGGCAGGCCTTTGTGTTTCTATGACCCACTGAGTAGTGAGGCTGCAAGCAGGTCTATGATCATCTTTCCTCACCTGTGTACTTGACATTGTGTCCAGGAGGTATCTGAATGTCTCTTGACTTTTTCATCAACCTTCACTGTCAACAACACAACTCTGGGATACTTTGATGAACACTTTGTCACTGATTTCAGCACAGTAGCCAGGGGTCCCTGATGAAGCTGCTTAGTTGCTGTGTTGTCTCATACACTAGAGTAAGATGAGCATGGTACATTTAGTAAACCAGCCATTTACTCTCCACTTGAATATCATTCTAACATACAAATTCCTTTGTGTTTTCCTGGGAAACATTTCCCTAATCCTAATTGAATAGGTATTGTCAAATCATTGTATTTAAAATTTGAAAATAGTGATTAATTTCTATGTTTATATTTAGCACTGTAAATTATCGTCTTTTATGAGCCTGTATTTATTCTGTAATTTTGCTTTTCATACAGGTTAAGTGAGCTTTAAAAGGGAAAATAAGGTTTTTAAACATACGTATTATCTAATTTGTAAGCATTGAGCATGGTCGTCATAATCTAGGCTGGCATGCTCTGACATGACATGAGATTCCTGGTTGCCATGTTCTTTTCTATTACTTGCTTCTGTCTCATGAAAGAAGGAGGTAAGTGAAACTGTTAACTTGTTTTCAGATATGTCAAATCTATATCTCTGAAAGGAAGTGACTTCATCATAGCTGCTTAGGAGTGAATGTAGAGATGATATCTGAACCATTCTCTGAAAAGTGAGCTTGTTTCCCATTACATCACTACAGAGTAGAGTGTTTCTTGTGTCTCTGTAGTGGCATACTCAGTTTAAAATGGTTTGTCTACTTATGCACCCAGATTATGTGTACTCTTTATCCCTCTTCAAGGAGAGGTCTTTTTGCAACAGAAATTGACCACTACAGAAAAATCACACTCAATTAAAATACAGAGTTGTAAAGCCCATTCCCGGTAACTGTATCTAAAATACAGTCCCATATCTGAGGCTCAGAGAACATTGTAGGAAACGGGGCTGATAGACTGTAAGAGCCACAGGATCTGAGAGTTTGCTGTGAGATTTTCTCTTCTGGTAATGTTAGAGACTATACTGTAAAGCCTTACTTACACAATTGTCCACATGTTAGCTGAAAAATGGTACAAGAATGGACATGCCAAAGTAAATTGGAAAACACCCGTGAGGATTCAAGCCTATGCAGGAACTATAGGCAACTGGGGAAAACTGGAGATGGGAGAGGTTGTCATCCCCAGGGAGGAGCACCATCAAGCATACCAATAGAATATATACATATATATATATATGTATATATATTCATAAACAGTTAAACAGTGAAATAATAGTCCATACATTTTAAGGAGAAATATTGTAAATATATTTAACCCAAACAATAATTAAAAATAAAAATATCTTTTTTATTCTTGAGTATTTCATACATTTATTCAATGAAATGCAATTATATCCAATTTCATTTCTCCATGATAATATCCCCATTTTCCACAACATGTTTCTCTCCCAGCATTTTGCTTTTTTTTAGAACGCTCTAAGTCTAATGGGTACCATCTATATACTCAATGGATAGAAATAATAAAGCAAAATTATTACATTTTGAAGGTGATATGATCCTGTGCTAAAGGGTCTGGCAGAAATTCTATGGACATAATTATTTAATCAAAATTACATACATCAAAATTCTAATAATAGTCTTCACAGAAGTAAATGAAAGCAGACTAAATATGGACCAAGCTTTAATGGTCAATGTAATCCTGAGCATAATGAAAAAAGGAGGTAACATTACCAAATCCATCTCAAAAGCACTGCACCATCAATAAAATTTACATATGTAGAAAATTTTAATAGAATAGAGGGTTTTCATTAAGATGACATAGCTGCAACTAACCGATCTTTATAAATGTGCCCCAAACATACACTTTAGGAAAGATAGCTTCCTCCACAAATAATGCTGGAAACATTATACCTAAGCATACTTACTTGACTAAGAATGCAAACAACTGAATAAAGAGCGAAAGCAGATGAAAGATAATAAAATCTGAATTGAAAACATAGATACAAATAGTGAAGAAAATCCATACTGAAATTCTGTAAGGAAAAAAGCATAAGTTAAATACAAATATCCATGAGAAATCTCACTAACAGAGTGGATCAAGGAGAGGACATACCATAGGCTTGAAGAAAAGTGGAAGAAGTACAAGAATGTAACAAGAACAAAAATAAAATAAAAGGAATAGTAAAATTTCATATGATTTTCTATGTATAGATAAAATACAGATGATATTAGGCATAGAAAAATCATCTCTGTCTCATCAGATAAGGGAATGACTCTCATAGGTGTGAAACCACCATTGTACATCTAGTTGCAGCAGAACTAAACACATCCTTTTCTACTGAGGCCCAACAAGGCAGCCCTGCTAGGGGAAAGGTATCCACAGGCAGGCAACAGAATCAGTTACAGCCCCAGTGTCAATTGATAGGAGACTCACATGAAGACCAAGCTGTACCCTTGCTACAAATATGTAGGGGGCATAGGTCCAGCCTCTTCATATTCTTTGTTGATGCTTCAGTCTCTCTAAGCCCACATGGAACCTGGTTAGTTGACTCTGTAGGTTTTTGTTGTGTCCTTGTCCCCGCCATGTTCCTCAATCCTTCCCTCAATTCTTCCACAAGACTTCCTCAGCTCTGCATATTGTTTGGATAGGGTTTCTGCATCAGTTTCCATCAGCTGCTGGCTGAAGCTTCTTAGAAGACAGTTTGTCATGCTAGGTTTCTCTCTGCAAGCATAGCAGAGTGTTATTAACAGTGTTGGCTTTCTCCTATGGGATGTATCTCAAGTTGGGTCAGTCACTGGCCATTTCCTCAATCTTTCCTCCATCTTTATCCCTGCACACATGTTGAAACAGGACAAAATTTGGGTAGAAGATATTGTCTCTCCACTGGAAGTCCCACCTGACTACAGGAAGTAGTCAGTTCAATCTTCATAGCCTCAGTTCCTAGGAGTCTCAGCTAGGATCACCCTCATAGACTCCCAGAAGTCTGGTTCCTGGCATGTCCCAGAGATGCACCCTCACCAATTCTTTCTCCCAACCCTTTTCTGCCCCCTTTCCTGTTCTCCCCACATCTGATCCCCATCCATTTTTACTCTCCATCCACCTCTAATATCTATTGTATTTTCGTATATGGCTGATGTAAGGGATGGAGACATAGATCTGTAATGTAATTATCATTGGTCTGATGAGCTCCCAGAATTTTTTATAGACCTTTACTGGAGCCAAACTAGTACTTTATAGAGTGATTTACACTTAGCCAGGTTGAAACAGATTTTATTAAGGATGTTTTACTATACATTTAAGAGTAAGGTTTAGAAGAGAAACATTTAAGGAGAAAGAAAGATATACTCAAGTATGGGTATGGACATTAAAGTTCAGAGTGGCCTTTACAAATGGAAAATCTTAGTATAACATGAGATATCTTTTCTTCTAGATTTTATCCTAGAATAGACTATAAACATAATTTCCTTTATTGTCAAATTTAAATTATTAGTATGCTGATGACAATCAGGTTCATCAGAATATATCTTTTATTCTAACATAGTATTTAAATTTTAAATTAAGTTTCTAGTTATTTTAAAATTCTTTCAACTTAGCTATTTCAAGGGATCTTGCTAATCTGTAAATTGCCAATTTTATCAGTTCTTCTCCAGCTGTTATTAGATTCCAACTGAAGCAAGCTGATTCTATGTAAATTAAATTTATTCTCTTCCCTAGGATGTACAGTTAAGTGTACAAAATAAGCAAATTAACAATGAATAAATGTCACTTCTTCGGGGAGATTTAAAGCCACATTATCTTTATTTTTTAAAAAAAGTACAGATTGAATAACATACTTAACAAAATAAAGTTATCTATAATCCCAAATACATCTTTCCAAATATTTTATTCTTTTTTTCAATTAAATATTGGAGGAATCTCTAAAGAAAAATGATGGAATGTCAGAAACTTCATGAACTGAATAGTCATAAAACAAACTTCTTTCAAAGAAAACAAATAAAGTCGACAACTTAAGCCAAATACTTTGAAAGCAAGCCAAAATATATTTAACACAGAAGACTCTAAAAAAAACTCACAATAAATATTGGATCATTTGTCAAATCAAGGAACAGCTTGTAGGTGTAAATGTCAAGTCACCTTTATTTTCTTATATGAAGTGTTGCAATGAGAGCCCTCCAAAAGCTGTGAAAATACTCAGCTTGAGCTGAGTCTAGAGTCTTTCTATCTACCTCTGGGCCTTGACCTGGAAGCTTCTAGCTTCCACACAATCTATTCGTATGCAAGCCAAAACCTTGAAGGCTACAGATTCCAGCCTCACTCTGCTAACCTAGGACTAGAATATTCCAGCTTTCAAGATTTACTGCTGAAGAAATGCATGCTTTCTCTTTCATTCTGAACTCCAGATGGGTGGTTTAACTCAGATGTTCAACTCAGCTGTTGTGGCTCAAAATACTATCCAAGCTGACTGATGTAAATTGGGTTCCTTTGGCTTCCGACTGAATTTCTCTGCTTGGAAATACTGACTCTGAGTTCTACAAGCTGAATTGAACTCTTCTGAAATCAACTACTCTATTCTGAACTAAACTGAGCTCAACAGCACTCAACTGAAGTTCCTAAAACTATACTACTCAGAACTGAACTGCTGTGAACCGAGCAGATTGAATTGCCTCTCCTTCACTACTCTTTAAGTAGGCTCTCTTTTCTGCCTGTTCTTGTGAGAGTTGGGCATTACCTATCTCTGACTCATTCTGTCAAATCTTTTTTTGTTTAATATTATTTAATCATTTCTTTTTCTCTTATTAATAGTGTTGGCCCTCTCCTATGGGATGTATCTCAAGTTGAATCTGTCACTGGTTGGCCTTTTCCTCAATCTTTGCTCCATCTTTATCTCTGCATGCATGTTGAGGCAGGACATCCAGATTTTATTCCCTTCCCTGTCCACCCTCTGACCCTGACCACCCTGTCCCATTCCTCCTCCCACTCCTGTCTCCATGAGGATGCCCTCCAACCTACACACCCACAATCCACCAGAACTTCCCACTTCCTGGGGCCTCCAATCTCTTGAGGGTTAGGTGTATCTTCTCTGACTGAGTCCAGAGCCATACAGTTCTCTACTGTATATGTGTTGGAGGCTTCATATCAGCTGAGGTATGCTGCTTGGTTGGTGGTCCAGTGTCTGAGAGATCTCGGTGTCTAGGCTAGTTGAGATTGCTGGCCTGCCTATAGGATCACCCTCCTCCTCAGCTTCTGCCAGCTCTTCCCTAATTCAACCAAGGGGTCAGCAGCTTCTGTCCATTGGTTGGGTGTAAATATCTACATCTGACTCTTTCAGCTGCTTTTTGGGTCTTTCAGAGGGCAGTCATGATAGGCCCGTTTCCATGAGCACTCAGGAATAGTATCAGGCCTTGAGGCTTCCCCTTGAGCTGGAGCCTACTTTCAGCCTGTCACTGGACATCCTTTTCCTCAGATTCTTCTCCATTTTTGTCCATGCAATTCTTTCAGACAAGAACAATTATGGGTCAGAGTTTTTGACTATAGGATAGCAACCCCATCCCCAATTGATGCCCTGTCTTTCTGCTGGAGGCAGGCTTTACAAGTTCCCTCTCCCCACTGTAGGGCATTTCATCTAAGGTCCTTTATAGTCCTGAGAGTCTTTCACCTCCCAGGCCTCTGTTACATTCTGAAAGTTTCCCCCACTTCCTACCTCCTGAGGTTACCTGTTTCCATTTTTTCTGCTGGCCCTCAGGACTTCAGTCCTGTTCTCCATACCCAACACCTGATCCTACCCTCCTCTTCCCCTCTCTGTCTCCTTTCCCAACCAGGTATCTCTCTCCCTCCCCACTCCTATGATTGCTTTCTTCTCCCTCCAATGTGGGATTAAGGCATCTTCTCATGTGCCCTTTGGGTTGTTAAACTTTTTCAGTTCTGGAGATTGTATCCTGGGTATTCTGTACATTTTTGGCTAATATTCCCTTATTACTGAGTACATACAATGCACATTCTTTTGGGTCTGAGTTACCTCCCTCAGGAAAATATTTTTCAGTTTCATCCATTTGCCTGCAAAACTAAGGATGTCTTCTTCTTAATAGCTGAATAGTACTTCATTGTGAAAATGGACTACATTTTCTGTATTCATTATTCTGTTGTGGGACATCTGTGTTGTTTCCAGCTTCTGGCTATCACAAAACACGGCCGCTATGAACATAGTGGAACATGTGTCCCTGTGGCATGGTGGGATATCTTCTGGCTATATGTCCAAGAGTGGAATAACTGGATCTTCAGGTAGATCTATTTCGAAATTTCACAGGAATCTCCATATTTATTTCCAGAATGGTTGTACCAATTTGCAATCCCACCAACAATGGAAGAGTGTTCCTTTCTCCACATCTTCACCAACATGTGAATTAACATAGTAAAAATGACCATCCTACCAAAGGGAATCTACACATTCAATACAATCCTTATCCATGTTCCAACACAATTCTTCAAAGACATGGAAAGAGCAATTCTCAAATTCATCTAGAAAGGCAAAAAACCCAGAATAGTGAAAACATTTCTTAACAATAAAAGAAGGGCTGAGGTAATCACTATCCCTGAACTCAAGTGCTACTACAGAGCAATAGTGATAAAAACTGCATAGTACTGGGACAGAGACAGACATGTTGATCAATGGAATAGAATTGAAGACCCAAAAATAAAACCACACATTTAGGGATACTTGATTGGCTGACAAATACAATGGAAAGAGAGAGCATCTTCAATAAATGGTGTTGGTCTAATTGTTAGTCTGTATGTTGAAAATAAAAATAGATGCATATTTGTCATCATGCACAAAGCTCAAGTACAACTGGATCAAGGACCTCAACATAAAAACAGATAAACTGAATCTAATAAAAGAGAAAGTGAGAAAGAACCTTGAACTCATTGGCACGGGGAGAAATTTCCTAAACAGAACTGCAATGGCTCACACTCTAAGATTAAGAATTGATAAATGGGACCTCAAGAAACTGGAAAGCTTCTGTAAGGCAAAGGACATAGTCGATAGTCCAAATCGGCAACATATAGATTGGGAAAAATGTTCATAAACCCAACATCAGATAGAGGGCTAATGTCCAAACTATATAAAGAACACAAGAAGCTAACCACCAAAAAAAAAAAAAAAAAAAAAACCAAACAACCCACTTGAAAAATGAGGTATAGATTTAAACAGAGAATTCACAGCAGAGGAATCTCAAATGGATGTGAAACACTTTAAGGAATTTTCAAAGTCCTTAGTGATCAGAGAAATGGAAATCAAAATGACCCTGAGATTCCACCTTATACCAATTCGAATGGCTAAGACCAAATCTTTCTTGATTAGTAACCTTGTCTCTCAAATAGACCTCATTGTTTGGGATTAGAGGCATGTACTAAAAGCATGTGTACACTCCAGCCAGAGGTATTAAAGGTGAGTGTTTTAACCATAGGGATTAAATGTGTATAACTTACCTTCATTCCAGGCAGATCACATCTTTTGATGTGATCCCTTGCCAGAGTAATCATGCTACTGGATTAAAATTCCTCTAAAGGAGCTAAAACCCAGAAATAAATAATGAACACACATCAGAGGAGGCAGCAAGAATACTTGGACCCAAGAGTCCAGCTAATATCTGCCTCTGATATAAATAAGTCTGGTAGTACGAAGTAAATCATTCTGGAGTCTCCACATTTGGGTCCCATAATTATTAATGCAATTAACCAGACAGCTAACCAAACAAACAAACAAACAAAAAGTCAAACAAAGGAATAAACTAGCACAAAATTAAAATAAGAACTTTATATCAACGGAGCTAAGAGATTTATAGCTTATTTCAGAGCCGATTATGAGCAACCACGGTCTAGTCTAGATCACAGACTTTGTTATTCAAATTTTATCATCTAATAAAATTACTATTTCTTGAATTTTCTGGAGCAGATCAAAGAAACCATAAGTCAAGACCCTTTTCAAATACATTGTTGTAAATGTCAGAATTCTAGGTTACCGTTTGTGGCAAGGACCTTCCCCTAATGAATAAAGGTCGGAGGTGGAAAGAGGAGGAGAAAGGAGACTTAAGGTTTTGGGACAGGAGAGAGAGAGCTTGGGGTTGAAGATGTAACAAATGTAACAAACTAGACCCCCCCCCCCGTTAGATGGCGGATCCCCAGGATCTGCCACCAGAGGATTTAACTTAGTATGGCTTACTAATTAGGATGTTAATAGTTGCACCCAGCGATTGAGTTACCTGTAGTTTCTAAACTAAGTTTGTGTGGTGTTTTCCTTCACACAGTGTCTCTCCGGAGTTCAAGAGAAAGGTACAGGGCATCCAGAATTTGGATGCATGGGGCTAATGTGTTAGCAACCTGCCATGGTAACTTAGCAAGTCCAGTGGAAAGATTTCAAGACCGCAGGGTTAAATATTAGATGACGATAGTGTGGGACAGTGCTTCATTTTTTAATTATTTAACACTGCAGGTGATGATCCAATGTGTTAGGCAAGAATCCACTAGAAATTTAAGATTACCAGCCTGAGAGAGTTTTATATACTAAGTGAGAGAAAGATGGCAGTGGGACGAGTCACATGGACTCAAGCAGGGAACCCAAGTAGGATACTTCGGAACAAAGAAACACAAGCAGACTCTCTGCTCATAGCTCTGAGTCAGAGAACCAGAAAATGGAGCTGCCTGCTGCCTTGGCCAATGTTGATTGGAGTATGATTTAATCCAAAGGCTGGTTTATTTGCTTTTAGGATATATTTTAGGGTAGATTTATATACAGAGTTTGTCTGAATTGCATGGGAATTTCGGCTGTGGTTCAGAACTAAGATAAGAAAAATAAAAAACTGTAACTCCAGGTAGAGAGCGTAAGAAGTAGATATTATAAAAGATTAATAAATAGAAGTCTGAGGCTCCAAGTAGAAAGCATAACAAATAGATAGTATATGTAGTCTGCAGGAAACTCATATTCTTTGTGGGCTCCACAGGAATTTTGGGTTAATATCTTGGTATGACAAATTAGAAAAAGCCTAAGAATAGGCTCATGCGGTATTTTAGTTTACATCATTTGTTTTGAATTTTTTTAATTTTCAAAATGGGTATGATTTTGAGTTTTGTGGTTATATTATTTCTCTGGGAAACAATACAACATACAAGCTTTTCTGGTTGCTGACTGAAGTTTCTGGATACACTGATTTGGGAAAAATATTTTATCTTTGCAGTTTTAGAAAAGGTGATTAGGCTCTAGACATCTTTCAGAGCTACATGGATCAGAATTGATAGAGGGAGACCTGTAGAAGAACTATATTCAAGAGAATAAAACAAAAACAGAACAAAATGTCACCTAACCAGTTTGTACAAGTTACAGAGACTGATATAATCCATACAGATATTTTGATGATACTTAAATGTTGTTTTGAGATTTGTATATTACAGAGTGTATAGCTTTGGTGAGTCTCATCATCAGACGTGCCGAACTGACCTGCTTGAACTTTTCTCAGGAACTTTCAGCTGAATCCAGTCAGGACAGACATTAGAGACTACAGCAATTGGTGTGGGCTTTTTAAGGCCAAACAACTCCCCCAGTTTTCCTACCACCCCCAAAGATATCTCAATGCCCTTGAAGAAGTTATGAAGAATCGTCGGCCAATTCCCTAAATTTTGGGAGGCTGAAAGTGGTTATTCTAAGGGCTTTTTTGGGGGGAAAATTTTGAAGTGGCCATAATTTAACAGGGAAGAATTAGCTAGAATTGACTGTACAACCATAATCACATTTCGTAGAAATCCTTATAGTTGTTACTAAGTTGAAGTTATAATTTCTCACATTGGTACAGAATGTGCTTTGATTCAGAATCAGAGTTTTCATTGGCATAAATTTCTTCTATTGATATAAAAATTTTAAAAATACAAGACTTGGGCCAAGTTCTTCTATTAATGCCACCACAAACTGATCTGAGATGATTAAACATGTGAATTAATGGTCAGGTAGCAAATTCATGGCTCTGAGTTTACTGTTAGGGTGTTTCCAAGATAATTTTATTAGAAATAATTGTTAACAGACATAAGTCCAGATTACCTTACATAGATAGTTTTTAAAAACATTAGAAATCTACAGAATGTGACATTTAATATTATTTATCATTTGTCGAGACATAACTACTCCTAATAATTCCCCTTTTATGGATTCAAAGAGGAAATGACCATCCACCTCCAGGTAAAGTTACACATTGTGGAAAGGTAGCTACTGGGCAGAAATTGCCTATTTCATGTATAGACAAAATACTGTCCAGAAAAAGGACACACTATGAGGAATAGTCGACTGATAATCTCTGTCAAGTCAGAGTAATCAGTCTTTCAAAATTCTGCATTATAAAGGTCTCTCAGATGATCCCTGGCCAGAGGCTAAAGACTGATCCTCCAACCTATTGCCAACAGGGATAGACAGCTGTCTCTACAACTTGTCTCAGTTCTAGAAGCTATATTAGTCTTCCTTTATTTTTAGTTATTATTAGTGGCTCTCAGATTTCTGATGGGGTTGAAGATTAATTATAGTCTCATAACCAACTCAGGTTATTTAGCATTGAGAAAACATACAATTAAATACTTTTCAGATAGTTTACAAGCTAACCAGGACATAACACATAGATTTTTAAGCCTTTCTTAAGTTAGGATAGATAATAGAATGTTCTATTTAATTGACAATGATAAATTGGGTATTAGGTGTATTTTGTACTTTGTAAATTACAGAATGATAATAGTTGTGCTCAACTTACATTTGAGAGAATGTTCTTTTTTTAATTGGCCAGAAAGGATGATATGTGGCAAGGACCAACCTCTAATGAATAAAGATTTCAGGGAACCAATCACTGGGGGAGGATTAGGTGGGACTTCCAGGTCAGAGGTGGAAAGAGAGGAAGAGAAAAGGGACTTGAAGCTTTTGGGAAATGAGAGAGAGAACTTGGGTTGAAAATGTATCAAACTAGATGCTCCCAGTTAGATGGCAGATTTAGCATAGTATGGCTTACTAATTAAGATGTTAATGGTTGCACCCAGCGACTGAGTTACCTGTTGTTTCTAAATTAAGTTTTGTGGTATTTGCCTTCCTGCAGTAACTCAACTGAGTTCAAGAGAAAGGTATGGGATACGCGCAGAATTTGGATGCATGGGGCTGGCATGGTAGTAACCCATCATGGAAACTTAGCAAGTTGGGTCGAAAAATTTCAGGACTGCCAGGCTAGAGATTAGCGTTGTAGTAGTGTGGCAGTAGTGTGGGATGGTGCTTCACTTTTTAATTATTTAATGCTATACTGGAAACCCTCAACTATAAGCTTTATATGTTCTGATGACATCCTTATCTTCTGAGTTATTGGGACCAAATTCAACACTATGTCACTATATTGCAAAATGTATTACTCAATGTCATCAGTCGGTCAAGGGATGACTATTAAAGGGAGAGCAAGATAAATTGTAAGTAGGCTTTGAACCTGAAACATTGAACTCCACATCTCTGAGTTCTAATAAGTTAATCATCCTGTAAAATATTCAACATCACATGTGTCCTCTTTCTAAGAAATTTCATTCATAGTTTCAAGGAACTTCATTTAAAAATTTCAGAAGACCAGAGATGTCTTACAATATGTACCCTTGTCAGAGTCCAGGGTAGGTAGCTTGGGAGAAGGTAGTACAAAAAGGAAGCTGACACAGTCAAGACCCCAGCATGTTACAGTTGCCAAGAATATAGACATATCCCTGTGACTGGACACCTAGTGCAAGTAACATAAAATGAATCATTTATTTTGGATCACATGTTCAGAAGTTTCATGATGCAGTCCTTGGCCCTATTGCTTCTGCACCTATGGTAAGGCTGAACCTTTGAAATAATGTTCTCTTACCTAAGGGCAGCTGGAGGGAAGCTGGAGAAAATTAGTAGAGCTGGACTAACAGAGAGGCCACATAGGCTGCAACCAGAAAGAATTGGCTGTCCAAGCTCTTGTGCCATTCACAGTTTACTTAATATCCCAAGAAGCCCAAATGCTTGACCTTGGACCTAAATTTACTGCATGCTGTTCCAGGTCACATTTTTGCATTATCACAACCTTCCACCCTATTTTCTTACAATGAGATGATATGCAATGTGTTTTAATGTGTGGGAAATTAGTAATTTTAGTTGCTGTTCAGTTAGAGAGAAGAAAGTCTTAGATCTCAGAGGACATACTAGTTCTGAGACTTTGAAACATTGTAACAGTCACTATACTTTGAGATTCACCAGATGATGCCCTTGAATGAAAAACTAAGCATTAGTCATTGATGGGCAGGGTTAAAACATTATGATTTGTGTGAATTACCCCACACAAACTCCCTGTGGAAGACATTGTATACAACTCTTTATGCTATTTAGGGATGATCTGGAAAAAGTAGAATATAGGACCACTCTGTGGGAAATACTACATCACTGTCTTTGTCCTTGTGCCAGTGTTTTGCCCAGATACTCTCTCCCATTGAGTCTCTTTGTCCTGTTCATAGTAAGATGTATAAGGTTCATCCTTATAGGTACAGAAGAAACAGAGCCAAAGACTATGGCAGGAAGCTTCTGAATCTGTTTTACAAAATAAATGATTCATTCTTATAAGTTACTTATATTAGGTGCCCATTCACAGTGATAAGTCTGACTATTACATACTCTCACACCCTTTTTCCTATTGCCTATTTTGAACTCAACACAAATATGAAAGTCTCATATTCAGGGGGTGCTATTTGCATTTTTTACTCATTATCTGAAACCATTTATCATAGTGATGTGATTATTAAAGAGAAAGACTACCAGTTACAGTATTCTGATTATTAAAGAGTAGCCATGCAGTACAATGAAATGATGAAAGTTTATCTTTATACAGCAGTCACTCTTCTCTACTCACCTTCTGTGTTTGTCGGAATTGTTTAATGAATTGAGATTAAATGTAGGGCTTGGAGTGTTCTCTATGTAGACTGTCACTATGGAAGCACCAGTGACATCCATTAGATGAAAGTTTAATGCAAATATATTATATATTATATATTATATATATATGTATATTATATGTGTATATTGTATATATAATATATATGTATATATTCTATGTATATATTATATCCTACTACATTCATATTACATAACACAGATGACATTTGATATTAAATTCAACCAGTCAGTATGTTCTTCCACTTGACTTTGATTCAAAAGATGTGTATACTATGTCATCAGCTGATAAATGATATTTTCTAGATTAACAGGATTAGAAATATCTTGTAAAGATATCCAAGCACCATAGAAGGATTGTCCACCAGCCCAGGAACCAGTATGATGTCAGTGTGAAAAACCTTGTACATTAAAATCACTGTGTTTGAGCCAGTTCCTGGCTTTGCCTGTCCAAATGCAAAACATCTGCTGTGTTTCACAACCTTGGGAAAGGCATCAGAGGGAAAGTGGGTACATACACGTTGGTAACCTTAAGCAAGTACAGAACTTTGTTCAAATAAATAATTTTTAGAACTTTCCTTTTAGAACCACCTTGCTAATTTTGGATTTGGAAACAGAATCTCTAACAGTATGTGCTATACTCATATTGATAATTCTCTTGCCTCAGTTCTTGAGTGATAATGCTAGGCTTACGGCTATGTCCCTATGCCTGCCTGACATTCTATTGGAATATTGTGTAAAGGTTTTATTTGTGAGGAAATCCACTACTAATTGGTAACTTTTTCCTTTACTCGAGTTATATTTAATTAACAAATATTTATGTAATTTCTGGTATATTTCAGGACTTCTATGCTTATAGTGAATAGAAACAAAGGGGAAAGAATAGAATTTTGTTTCCATTTAACTTATATATGTATACTTGTTAGTCAATACACACATGAGAATATAAAATCTAAACTCAGAAAGAAAATAAGCATAACTAATTTATGTATCATCTATCTATCATATATATATATTTTGTTTTCAAAATAATGACTAGGTGTTTACAAGTGAGGGTAAATCATGAATATGATATGGTTATTAGGGTGAGTGGGCAGGGATATTCTCTTTGAGAAGGTGACAATACAATGAACACTTGCATAAGAAGGAACTATGCAAATAAGGGATTAATGAAGGGCTCCTTATTCTATCATGAGTTTATAACAAAACAAACCCACCTCCTAAATTTTTGAAATAAAATAATTCTGTCATCTAGCATATGAATAATCACCCTTCCACTGCTTTAGCTTATAAAAATATGAAGATATTATCTATGGAGCTCAATAAAATAAATATATTTATAAATATAAAAGTAACATTTGAATGAAATAATTTTTTATGAAATACTACTAGGTTACCTGATCCAATTCCAAACGATATATATCATGCTTCTTATTTTATTGCAACAGCACGATTTCAATATTTCTCATTTTAATAATCTTATAATTAAAATATATATGCTTATATATTAAAAAAGCAAAATAAAGAGAAGTAACTCTAAAATAAATTAACTTTCCTAATGAAGTTTTGCCTCTAATGTTGAAAAAGGAATTGGTTGTACTCAACTTGAGCTCTATCAAACTGAAGTTTAAGGGTCCCACTTAAAACTTAAGACTTCATTATTCTATCCTGAGTTAACAACAAAACAGATCTATTTATCACACAACAGGTAGGTGATAATAATAATTTATTGGCACTGCACAGGTTGCTTAAGTATATTGGGGCATAACCTTGGGAAATGGTGTGTAGTAACACCTCTAGAGTGTAGCTAAGAAAACATATTTTAAAATTTTAAGCATTCTGCTTTCTGCCTGCACCTGGAGCTGAACTGATCCCATAGCTCTCTGTACTGAACTCATGTGGGGAAGAGAGCTGGACTCTCAGAAGTACAGACAATCCTGACCAGCTCAGAGCAGACAACTACTTCTATTCACATTCCTGACTCAAGCGGAACTCACCTAGTGCTCTCTGTGCCCTCTGGGCACAGGATATTAGGAGCAGTTAGGGACAGGACTCTTTCAGTTTCTGCCTGTGCCCAAAGCTGAAAGCCAGTTGCTAGGAGCGCTGAAATACCTTAGAACAGAGTTAAGACCAACTCTTCTTCTCCAAGAGACCTGCACAGGCCTCAGGGAACACAAATGCAGGGGCAGTCTGGGACAGGACACTTCTGGTTTCTTCCTGTTCCCAGTCCTGAACTGGTCACACAGCAGTTTGTACCCAAATCCCGTGGGAGAGAGAGCTGGACTCTCAGAAGTGTGAACAATCATAAGAGTTCGGGGGAGACTGCCACTTCTGTTCATATTTCTGTCCCAAAAGGAACTGTCTAGTGCCCTCTGGATACAGGAACCTAGGAGCAGAGAGAGACTGCTCTGTTTTCAGCCAGTGACTGGAGCTGAACCAGTCCCACCATTCTCTGTCCCCAAATCCCGTGCGGGAAAGAACCGGGCTCCCAGAAGTGAGAACAATCTTGAGAGCTCAGAGGAGACAACTACTTCTGCTCACACTCCTGGCCCAAGAGGAAGCCACCTAGTGCCCTCTGTGCCCTCTGGGCACAGGAACCTAGAAGCAGTCAGGGGCAGGACACTTCCGGTTTCTGCCTGTGCCCAGAACTAAAAGCCAATTGCCAGGAATGCTGACACACCTTAGAGCAGAGGTAAGAATAACTCTTCTCTAAGTAGCCTGCCTGCAGACCTCAGGACACAGAAATCCAGGAATAGTCTGGGAAAAGACCCTTCCAGTTTCTGCCTTTGCCCAAAACTGACCCAGTCCCAAAGCTCTCTGTACCCAGATCTGGATGAAAGAAAACAGGTCTATAGGAGTGCTGACACACAGGTTTACAGGATGATCAAGCCACAGTCAGAGACAGCAAGGCAAGCTAACATCAGAGACAACCTGATGGCAAGAGCGAAGCCCAGGAATTGAGCAACAGAAACCAAGACTACTTGGCATCATCAGAGCCCAGTTCTCTCACCAAAGCAAACACTGGATATCCAAACACACTATAAAAGCAAGATCTGGACTTAAAGTCACATCTCATGATGATGATAGAGGACTTTAAGAAAGACATGAATAACTCCCTTAAAGAATTACAGGACAACACAGGTAAACAAGTAGAAACCCTTAAAGAGGAAACACAAAAATCATTTAATTACAGGAAAACACAACGAAACAGGTAAAGAATTGAACAAAATCATCCATGGTTTAAAAATGGAAATAGAAATAATGAAGAAATCACAAAAGAGACAACCCTGGAGATAGAAAACCTAGGAAAGAGATCAGCAGTCATATACACAAGCATCACGAACAGAATATAAGATATAGAAGAGAGAATCTCAGGAGCAGAAGATACCATAGAAAACATTGACACAAGCATCAAATAAAATATGAAATGCCAAAGTGCTCCTAACCCAAAACATAGAGGAAAACCAGCACACAATGAGAAAATCAAACCTAAGGATGATAGGTAGAGAAGAGACCAAAGACACTCAACTTTAAAGGCCAGTAAATATCATCTACAAAATTATGGAAAAAAACTTCCCTAACCTAAGAAAAAGAGATGCCCATAAATATACAAGAAACCTACAAAACTCCAAATAGAGTGGACCATAAAAAAGTTCATCCCATCACATTATAGTCAAAACACCAAATGCACACAAAAGAAAGAATATTAAGGGCAGTAAGGAAAAAAGATCAAGTAATATGAAGGCACACCAATCAGAATTACAGCAGACTTCTCACCAGAGACTGTGAAAGCCAGAAGATCCTCTGCAGATGTCATATAGACCCTAAGAGAACACAAATGCCAGCCCAGGCTACTATACCCAACAAAACTCTCAATTAACATAGATGGAGAAAACAAGATATTCCATGAGAAATTTACACAATATCTTTCTACAAATCCAGCCCTACAAAGGATAATAGATGGAAAACGCCAACACGAGGAGGGAAACTATGCCATAGAAAAAGCAAGAAAGTAATCTTCTTGCAACAAACCCAAGAGAGCCATACAAACATAATTCTATGTCTAACACAATAATAACAAAAACAACAATCACTATTTCTTAACATCTCTTAACATCAATGGAATCAATTCCCTAATAAAAAGACATAGAGTAGCTGACTGGATACATAAACAGGACCCAGCATTTTGCTGCATACAGGAAATACAACCCAGTGGCAAAAGCATATGCTATGTCAGAGTGAAGGACTGGAAAACAATTTTCCAAGCAAACTGTCCCAAGAAACAAGCTGGAGTAGCCATTCTAATATAGAATAAAATGGACTATCTACCTATAGTTATTAAAAAAGATAAGGAAGGACACTTCATGTAAATCAACAGAAAAATCCACCATGATGAACTCTCAATCCTGAATATCTATGCTATAAATGCAAGGGTACCTACATTTATAAAAGAAACCTTACTAAAGCTCAAAGCCTTTTACTAAAGGCACATTGGACCTCACACAATGATAGTGGGAGATTTCAACACCCCACTCTCATCAATGGACAGATCATGGAAACAGAAATTAAACAGAGACATAGAGAAACTAACAGAAGTTATGAACAAATGGTTTTAACAGATATTTGTAGAACATTTCATCCTGAAACCAAAGAATATATATTCTTCTCAGCACCTTATGGTACCTTCTCCAAAACTGACCTTATCATAAAACAGGTCTCAACAGATACAAGAAGACTGTAATAATGTCATGCATCCTATCAAATAACCATGGACTGAGGCCGACCAGCATTCAATAGCAGTAAAAATGTCAGAAAAATCACATATCCATGGAAGTTGAACAACGCTCTACTCAATGACAACTTGGTCAAGGAAGAAATAAAGAAAGAAATTAAAAATACTTCTTAGAATTTAATGAAAATGAAGGCACAACATACCCAAACTTATGGGACACAGTGAAAGCAGGGCTAAAATGAAAACTGATAGCTGTCAGTACCTCCAAAAAGAAATTGGAAAGAGCATACATTAGCAGTTTGACAGCATACCTAAAAGCTCTAGAACAACAACAACAACAACAACAACAACAAAAGCAAATACACCCAAGAGGAGTAGAGGGTAGGAAATAATCAAACTCAGAACTTTAATCAACCAGGTAGAAAAAAAGAACTATACAAAGAATAAATAAAACCAGGACCTGATTCTTTGAGAAAATCAAGAAATAGATAAACCCTTAGCCAGAATAACCTGTGATCACAAGGAGAGTATCCAAATAAACTAAATCAGAAATGAAAAGGGATACATAATAACAGAATCCAAGGAAATTAACAAAATCATCAGATCCTCCTACAAATGACTATATTCAACAGAACTGGAAAATCAGAATGAAATGGACAATTTTCTGCACAGATACCAGGTGCCAAAGTTAAAGAAGGACCAGATAAACTATCAAAACACTCCCATATCTCCTAAACAAATAGATGCAATTATTAAAAGTCTCCCAACCATAAGACCAGGACCAGATGGGTTTACTGCAGAGTTCTATCAGACCTTCATAGAAGACTGAATACCAATACTGTCCAAACTCTCCACAAACTCAAAAGGAGCACTATACAATTCCTTCTATGAAGCCACAATTATGCTTATACCTAAACCACACAAAGACCTAACAAAGAAAGAGAACTTCAGACTAATTTCCCTTATGAATATTGATGCAAAAATACTCAATGAAATTCCTGCAAACTGAATCCAAGAACACATCAAAACAATCATTCATCATGATCAAGTAAGTTTCATCCCAGAGGTGAAGGGATGGTTCAATATAAGGAAATCCATCAATGTAATCCATTTTGTAAACAAACTCAAAGGAATAAAAAACAAATTTTCATCTCATTAGATGCTGAGAAATCATTTGGCAAAATTCAACACCATTTCATGTTAAAAGTCTTAGAAAGATCAGGAATTCAGGTACCATACCTAAACATTGTAAAAGCAATATCCTGTAAACTAGTAGCCAACATCAAACTAAATGGAGAGAAACTTGAAGCAATTCCACTAAAATCAGGGACTAGACAAGGCTGCCCACTATCTCACTACTTATTAAATACAGTACTTGAAATCCCAGCCACAGCAATCAAACAACAAAAGGAGGTCAAAGGGATACAAATTGGAAAGAAATAAGTCAAAATATCAGTTTGCAGATGATATGATAGTATACATAAATGACCCCAAAAGTTCCACCAGAGAACTACTAAGTTTTATAAAAAAAAATTTCAGTAAACTGGCAGGGGATAAAATTAACTCAAAAAATCACTAGCCTTCCTCTACTCAAAGGATAGACAGGCTGAGAAAGAAACTAGAGAAATGATACCCTTCACAATAGTCACAAATATAATAAAGTACCTCAGTGTGACTCTAACCAAGCAAGTAAAAGATCTGTATGACAAGAACTTCAAGTCTCTGAAGAAATTAAAGAAGAGCTTAGAAGATGGAAAGACCTCCTATGCTCATGGATTGGCAGGATTAATATAGTAAAAATGGCCATTTTGCCAAAAGCAATCTACAGATTCGATGCAATCCCCTCAAGATTCCAACTCTATTCTTCACAGAGTTAGAAAGAGCAATTTTCAGATTTATCTGTAATAACAACCCCCCCCAGGATTGTGAAAACTACCCTCAACAACAAAAGAACTTCTGGGCACATCACCATCTCTAATCTCAAGCTATATTATAGAGCAATAGTAATAGAAACTTTATGGTATTGGTTCAAAGACAGGCAGGTAGATAAATGGAATAAAATTGAAGACCCAGAAATGTACCCACAAACCTATGGTCACTTCATCTTTGAGAAGAGAGCTAAAACTGTTCAGTGGAGAAAAAGAGCATTTTCAACAAATAGTGCTGCTTCAACTGGAGGCCAGCATGTAGAAGAATGCAAATTGATCCATACTTATCAACCTGTACAAAGCTTAAGTCCAATTGGATCAAGGACCTCCATGTAAACCCAGATACACTCAAACTAATAAAATAAAAATTGGGGAAGAGCCTCGAACACATGGGCACTGAGGAAAATTTCCTGAAAAATAAAAAACACAAATGGCTTATGCTCTAAGATCAAGAATCGACAAATGGGATCTCATAAAACTGCAAAGCTGCTGGAAGGCAAAGGACACTGTCATTAGAACAACATGGCAACCAACAAAATGGGAAAAGATCTTTACCAGTCCTATATCTCATAGAGGGCTAATATATATACAAGGAACTAAAGAAGTTAGACTGCAGACAGCCAAATTACCCTATTAAAAATGGGGTAGAGAGCTAAACAAAGAATTCTTAGTTGAGGAATAGTGAATACTGAGAAGTGCCTAAAGAAATGCTCAACATCCTTAGTTGTATGGGAAATGCACATCAAAACAATCCTGAGATTCTACTTTACAACACTCTGAATAAACTCCAATGAAAAACTCAGATGACAACAGATGATGGGGAGGATGTGGAGAAAGAGGAGCATTCTTCCATTGTTGGTGGGGTTGCAAGCTGGTACAACCACTCTGGAAATCAGTCTGGAGGTTCCTCAGAAAATTGGACATTGTACAACTGAGGACTCACTCCTGGGCATATGCCCAAATGAAGCTTCAACCTATAGTCAAGAAAAATGCTCTGCTTTGTTCATAGCAGCCTTATTTATAATAGCCAGAAGCTGGAAAGAATCCAGATGTTCTTCAACAGAGGAATGGATACAGAAAATGTGGTACATCTAAACAATAGAGTACTAATCAGCTATCAAAAACAATGACTTCATGAAATTCATAGGCAAATGGATGGACCTAGAAAACATCCTGAGTGAGGTAACTCAATCACAAAAGAACACACATAGTATGCATTCACTGATAAGTGGATATTAGCCTAAAACGTCGAATTATCCAAGATACAATCCACAGACCACATGAAGCTCAAGGACAACCAAAGTGCGGATGCTTCAGTCCTTCTTAAATGGGGGAACAAAAAATATTCACAAGAGGAAATATGTAGACAAAGTTAGGAGCAGAGATTGAAGGAATGGCTGTTCAGAGCCTTCCCCACTTGGGATCCAGCCCATATATATACAGCCACCAAACCTAGACAATATTGATAAAGCTAAGAAGTGCATGCTGACCGGAGCCTGATATAGCTGTCTCCTGAGGGCCTCAGCCAGAACATCACAAATACAAAGGTGAATGCTAGCAGCAAACCATTGAACTGAGAATGTGGTCCCCATTGGAGGAGTTAGAGAAAGGAATGAAGGAGCTGAAGGGGCTTTCAAACCCTTAAGAATAACAATACCAACCAACCAGAGTTCCCAGGGACCAAACCACTCCCCAAAGACTACACGTGGACAAACCCATGGCTCCAGCTGCAGAGGATGGCCTTGGGATTAGGAACCTTTGGTTCTGCCAAGGCTGGAACCTCCAATGCAGGGGAATGTCAGGGCATTCTAATAATATATAAACTCTTAGTTTTTAAATAACTATCATAGTTCTTTTATCTTCCAAACATTGATGATGGAGATGCTATCTCCGGTGGAGAGTTATGAAACTAAAAATCTGGTTGTTATTGGTGTGGTGGTTGTGGTTGTTATTGTTGTTTGTGGTGTGTTGCTTTCTCTCATCAGAGTAGTAGGTGTAAAACGAACATGCAGAACAGTAATACTATTAGGAGTAAACTTATAATGGAAAATAAATCAGAGCAAGCTATTCAACATAGCAAGACAATATATAACAATGTCACACTCCCGAATTATATCTAAAAAACAAGAATACAAGAATTTCAATACCCCAATAAGTAAATTTCATTCTACTCAAATGATTTAAATATGGATTAAGATTTCAAGTGTTTCATTTTAAAAATTAGCAGTTAGCTCAAAGGAAACAAACAAACAAAAAAAAGAGTGTATGAAGTAGGACACTTATTTCATGTCCTTAGGCAGCAACTTAGGCAAAGAAATGTTGGTCCTAAGTGTGGCTAAGATAGTTTGGAAATGGACAACTCAAAAACGTCATTAGAATTACTTTGAAAAGAATAGCCAACAGTATAGGTGACTCAAGAAAAGCAAATGAAAAAGAAAAAGGAGGAGAAGTATGAATGAATATATGAATGAAAGAATCAAAAAGAGAACAAGAAAAGGAACAATAAGGTCCTGAATACAAGGATGAGAAAATTTTACATCCAGACAAAAATAAAGGCTAAGAACATAAAAATTGTGACATTTCAGGCATGATCAAAGCACAATAAACACAAAAGGGTGGGGGATAGAAGAAATTGCTCAGACGGGAATCAAAGTAAAAGATAACGTATTTTGTTGAATTATTGGCAAAATTTTCCAAATCTAGAAAATAAATGGATATTCAGCTACAGGAAACATTAGAAGGGTATCTGTTCATTTTATATTATAGTTAAAAATACTAAGAATACAGATAAAAGGAAGTATAATTTCTGTGGTAATAAGAAGTTCCCAAAAGCATAAACATGATGATCATATTTAAATTTCCATCTGAAACCCAAAAATATAAATCAAGTTCATAGTGTGTTTAAAGCACTGAAATTAAATACCTATCAACTAATTGAACTATATCCAGCAAAGCTATCCCTTCAGTTTCACGGAGACACAGTGACTTTGCAGAATAATCATAGACAAAGGGAGTGATTCACGATGACTTCTCTAGCATTTCAGAAAATATTTAAGGAACTACTTTTCACAGATGAAGAAACTCACGAGCAAAAGTGTTAAGGAAAACATAACAGGAGCTGTAATTAGTTGGATAGTGAATGATTGAATGAATAAATCAAATTCAAATTCAACTCATTAAAAAACTTATAAGATGAGTAAGGGTAAAGGAACATATAAGACTGGGATAATCCAGACAGAATAATCCAATGAAATTGCAAGAATCATCAGATACTTGTGAGTAATAACCTAGAGGGTAAGTGGTCTTAACTATCCAATTCAAAGATGTAGAATGGTAATTTGTATTTGTATGAGAGAAATATGCCTCGTTGACAACGACAAATAGAAACCAGAACTGAAAGAATGGAAAAGTGTGTATGCATGAGTAGACACTGGAAATAGGCAGATATAGTTACATACATATCATTCAAAGTAGACTTCAATGAAAACTGTTTCAGAATAGACAAATTGCATCACTACATATTAATAAAATGAATAATATACCTCAAATATGAAGCAATTATAAAAAATATATCTACGTTACATTTTGTGAACTCTATTTCACTGGGTGTAAAATTATTGTTTATAAAAAGATAGATAGGGACAGATAGAGTGATAGTGAATGATTACTACATCTCATTCTCTCAATGCTTATGCTATCCAAATAGAAATTTTATATGCTTCAAAATTTTAGTTCTACTAGACTAAGTAGATGTTAAGTATCATCTATAAACTTTCCACTAAAAAATTACACATTCTTCTCAAGAAGACATGTAACTTTCTCCAAAATACATATTTTGTGCTGTAATGCTAGTCTTAATTAAAACATTTCCTGTATTCTTTGAAAATACAATAAAGATTAAACACAAAAATTGTTCATAGTATGTAGGGGTCACAGCAGTGGACCATGCCAGGAACTCTGGTAAAGTTGAACTGGATTGGAAACCCCAGAACACAAAAAGGAAAAGTAGGAGCTTAACTTGCTTCTGACCAGGCCTCAATCAGGGGACCACAGCACCCATGGGCATGTAGGGTCAGCACTCCCATGCCCCTCCACATGCAAATGAGTCATCCCTAACATCTCAGACCAAACCAATAAGAAACATCTGCTGTCAGACCCCAACCCAGCCCCAATATATGCAAAATTCTATCCAAAAGGAATAAAAGTGTGTGTGGATATTATTCCATCTCTTGAGAGCATCTGTCATATAAGAGTTATAATACTCCTTGGGGAAAGAATGTTCTCCCAAAGCTTTCGCAGTGGAAAGCTCTTCTGCACCCGGCTTGCTTGCTAGCGGAGCCCCTGACAGCAGCTTGGCTCTGTGCAGAGCAGTGTCCATCTTGGAGCAATGGCAGCATACAGAGCAGCAACACCACCAAAGCTGCAAGTGGCTGACATTGCATATCCCTCTCCCTGCTTGTGCCTTCTCCTCCCCTGCAGTGCTCCTCCCCTGCAGTGCTCCCTTTGGGCCAGAGATCTCTGTGGATAGCACCTGGTACACACAGACTGACAACAGTATAACTACACAACTGTTTAAATAATGAACATTTGAGTTCCCAATGTTTCATTGATGAAATAATGGAGGAAAGTGGAGTATTTCTAGAATCAAACTTTTAAAATACAATTTATCTGAATTATTTCTTTGATAAATCAAACACAGTTTTAGGGAAAAAGTTTATAGCATGTGAGCAAACATTTTAAAATTTTAAAATTAAATTAAAATTTGTGCATATATGGTATTATATGTGTGTGGGCAGAAGTCAGATGAGAGATCAAAAGAACCCTTGGAACAAGCAGGATTATTGACAGTCATGAGCTGTCATGTATGTGCTGAGAATTTGTCCTACTTTTCTTTGTATGTGTCAGCTTAGTGTAATTACTTCTGTCTGGAAAAAAAAGTGATCAATTTGAGATCAAAATATTTTTACTCTGAGAAACAATCAGAACCCAGTGGATATGGTAAGGTATTCCATGGAATAATAAACTACTGACATACTATGAGATAAAAATCAAGAATTGAAGATCTAGAAATAAAACCACACATTTACACACACTTGATCTTTGGCTAAGAAGCCAAAAATATAAAATGGTAAAAAGAAAGCATCTTCAATAAATGGTACTGGTCTAACTGACTGTCTGTATGTAGAAAAATGAAAATAGACCCAGATTTGCCACCATGCACAAAACTCAAGTACAAGTGGATCAAGGACCTCAACCAGATAACTGAATCTAATAGGACAGAAAGTAGGAAAGAGCCTTGAACTCATTGGTGTAGGGAAATTTCCTAAACAGAACTCCAATGGCTCATGCTCAAAGATCAAGAATTGATAAATGGGTCCTCGTGAAACTGGGAAGCTTATGCAAGGCCAAGAATATAGTCTATAAGACAAATCAGCATCCTACAGACTGGGAAAAAATCTTCTCAAACCTCACAGCTGATAGAGGGCTAATATCCAAAATATATAAAGAACTCAAAAAGCTAACCACCAAAAAACCCAATAAAAAAATATGGGGTATCATTTTACTGCTGTGAACAGACACCATGACGAAGGCAACTCTTTTTTTTTTCATAGCAGGGTCTTTATTTTCTTTTGTAGCTCAGGCACCCCCACCCCTCCCAACACCCCGATGCACCACAGTCATGAAACATCATTTTGGTTGTGAAGGAGTACCGAATGTCGACGAAGGCAACTCTTATAAGGACAACATTTAATTGGGGCTGTCTTACAGGTTCAGAGATTCAGTCCATTATCATCAGAGGAGAAACATAGCAGCATCCAGGCAGGTATGGTTCAGGAGTAGCTGAGAGTTCTACTTCTTCATCTGAAGGCTGCTAGTAGAAGACTGCCTTTTAGACAGCTAGGGTAAGGGTCTTAAGCCCATACCCACAGTGATACACCTACTTCAACAAGGCCACACCTACTTCAACAGGGTCACACCTTCTAATAGTGACTCTCTTTGGACTGAGTATACAAACCATCACTGGTATAAAACTAAATGGAAAATTCACAACAGAGGAATCTCGAATGCCTGAGAAGCGCCTAGAGAAATGTTCAAAGTCCTTAATAATCAGAGAAATGCAAATTGAAACAACCCTAAGATTCCAACTTACACTAATCAGAATGGCTAAGATGAAAACCCCAGGTGGCAACACATGTAGGCAAGGATGTGGAGAAAGGAACACTCCTCTCTTGCTGGTGGGATTGCAAACCAGTACAACCACTCTGGAAATCGATTTGAAAGATCCTCAGAAAACTGGAAATAGATTTACCTTAAGACTCAGCAATACCACTGTTGGGAATATACCCAAATGATGCCCCACCATGCCACAGGGGCATATATTCTACTATGTTCATAGCAGCCTTATTTGTGATAGCCAGAAGCTGGAAACAACCTAGATGTCCCAGGACAGAATGCATATAGAAAATGTGATTCATTTACACGATTGAATATTATTCAGCTATTAAGATTAAGGACATCCTAAGTTTGTAGGCAAATGGATGGATCTAGAAAATATCATCCTGAGTGAGGTAACTCAGACTCAAAACTCAAAAGGACATGCAGGGTATGTTCTCATTAATAAATGGATACTAGCCAAAAAACCAAAACAAACAAAGAAACAAACAAACAAAACCCCTAAGTACAGAATACCCAAAATACAGTCCACAGAACTCAAAAAGGTCAATAAGTTGAGGGGCCCAAGTAAGAATGCCTCCGTCCAACTTGGGAGGGAGAGCAAAGCAACCACAAAGGGGAAGGGAGGGACCTGGTTGGGAAAGGGACCAAGAGTAGGGTGGGGAGAGGAGAACGTGATCTTGTATTGGGTGGGGAAAAAGGACTGAAATCCTGAGGGCCAGCAGAAAGAATGAAAACAGGAGACTTCTGGAGGAAGGAGTTTTGGAGGACCCTCCAGAATGTCCAGAGACCTGGGAGGTGAGAGACTCTCAGGATGCAAAGGGGGGGACCCTAGATGAAATGCCCTAGAGTGGGGAGAGGGAACAAGGCATCAAGTGAGGGACAGTGTTGCTATCAAACAGTCAAAACTCTAACTCATAATTTTTCCTGTCTGAAAGAACTGCAGGGATAGAAATGGAGAAGAGACTGAGAAAAAGAAGGTCCAGAGACAGGTCCAAATTGGGATCCAGCTCAAGGGGAGACCCCAAGACCTGACCCCATTACTGAGGCTGTGGGTTGCTCACAAAAAGGGACCTATCATGACTGCCCCGTCAGAGGGTGGGCCGGGAGGGGAATAAAATCTGGGCTGTAAAAATAAACAACCACCACCATCATCATCACAATAGACATCATCATCATCATCATCATCGTTGTCGTCGTCGTCGTCGTCGTCGTCATCATCATCATCGTCGTCATCATCATCATCATCCTCTGTGGAAGTTCGAATTGAATGTTGAATATCTGTAGCAATATTCCAAACAAATAAAGAAAGAAAGAAATGAGAATCTGAAGCAGGAAGAGGGGTTGGCAATGCAACCTTCAGGTAAACAAACTCACCTATGTTCACAAAATCAGTGTCCTAAAGCATCAGTGTATGTGGAGGCAGAAGAGCACCTGCCAGACTTTGTTAGGACCAGAGGTTGTTTAAGATATATTTGCTTATGAGATAGGCTGTAGGTACAACTACACACTAAGTGAGAGGAAAAGCCAGAAAGGTTCAGAAACAAGGAATATTGGTAAACAGAATTACACACACATACACACACACACACACACACACATACATATATATATATATATATTCACACATACATATGGTTATTATATGATAGTTGAGGGGGGCACAAGCATTTCTACAACCAGGAAACAATAAGAATTATCAAATAAAATGCTATTAGGACTTTAAAACTCTCAAGTGTTTGTCAGAGAAAACACAAATACTTTCAGAAAAAATTACTTTCAGCAATATTTAAAGAACTCTTGATATTCACAATATCAAGTCACATCATAAAAAAGGAAATAAACAAACTTGATAAAAAAAATTAGCTGATTCCACAAGCCAGAAACACAGGCATGAATGACATCACCGCCGCCGCCACCACCACCACCACCATCATCATCATAGACATCATCATCATCATCATCCTCTGTGGAAGTTCGAATTGAATGTTGACTATCTGTAGCCTTAGATTTTTCAAAACCTACATAAATAAGGGTACTTAAACGCTTTAACTTCTCTTCTAGCTCACCACCCACCAGCAGAAGGAAAAGTTAATAAGGCAAAGGGGGATGTGGACCTGTTTAGAAATATTTCGTTTGCGCAATTCCAATTTCATTGTTCGGATCATTTCAGTTCAGTTCACGTGAATCAGCAGTGGGAGCTCTATCCATTCACAAACACCATTCACGAATCAGCAATGGCAGCTCCACCCAGAAGAAACCACAAAGTTCTGCAAAACAGCCTGAATCTGTGAAAGCAGCAAGAAGCTTGGTACATTTCTCTCTACAGAGTCACCTCAAACGATGATCAGCAAAGAGTGGCAAGGCAGACCATTATCCAGTGCCTGTTGGATTATAGTTATACCCTTTCCAAACATCACCTGTTCTCTCAAGCATCCACTCTAGCAAAACATCGCATGCCCTTTTTCTGGGCAGCTTTTAGAAAAACACCACATGGCTGTTCTCAGAAAACATCCTCCCATGTGTTTGCTTCAGTAAAACATCTATAAGGCAGTTTCCAGAAAAAAAAAATCACATGACACAATTGAATCTCAAAAGAATAGAAAACAAAACAAAAACAAACAAAAAACAAAAAACCCAGAAATTTCCACTTCAAATATCCTTAAATAAAAATCAATAAAATAATTAAAAATATTCAAAGAGCAATCATTTTTGAATTGTCATTCTAAATGATCCAAGGGAGTTTCCTAAAAATTAAGATTAATGTAATTTAAAGGGAGATGAAATGACAAGTGGCCATTTGGAGTAGAGGTATGAATGAACTGATCAATAGGTCTAAAGAAACTTACCAGGCAATGAAAGGGTGCTATATGTACACAATAGACTTTTGTTCAACTATAAAAATAACATAGCAACATTTGTGAAAAATGAAAAAAAAAAGGATAAGAAATTGCCATGGTTGGAGCAGGAACAAATGCCAAAAGTAGAATCATAGCATTGAAGATGTATAGAGACTAAATAATCATGTGACCATAGGCAAGCTCAACTTCTGTAAAATGTCAACAACTGAATTCACAGGACAGAGTGTGGGCTCAGGAGTTCCTTCAACACTATCTTTAAGAATAATATGTGTGCCCATACATCCAGAAAACAGACTCATGTGTTCACCTGTCATAAGGTATTTCCATGCTACTAGACATATATCAAGAGGTAGGTGTACAAAAGACATGAATTTCATGAGACTCAGGAATATGCTCTTGACACTGAATTGCTCCTCTGGCTTGGTCTTTTTGAGTTACATATTCACAAGTTTTCAGATCAAATAACAACTGGATCTAAATGTGGAGATGAACCTGGAACAGCTTTTCAAAGGAAAAAATAATAGCTCACAGGTAGACGAGTTTATGATCATGTTCCAAAGCTGTGATACCCTCCAATGAGGTTCTTCACACCAGGAACTACTTCAGATTTCCCATGCAGTCACTAGGATAACTGTAGAATGTGCATGCAACATCCTTAAAATAAGGAACAACTGGACAGAACAAGCTAGGCTCTGTTTGTGTCACCATAAGTCAGGATCTCCTTCAGCACCGAGGCCTGGCATGCCATTTTTGGTGTATAAAGCCCAGGTGGAGTTGGATTTTTTTTGGTGGGGGGGTCTCTCAGTTTGGTGCAAGTAAAGCATATATAAAGAGCCTTCCATGAAAGGCATTGTATGTGAGACTTGAATCTCAACCTTCTGTTTTCCTTTACTGCCATAAATGACGGACAGATACTCAGTATAACCTTTCTGTATGAGTGCTGTGTACAAACAGAGGTAGGAAAGTCATAAAACAGCCCAAGATGAACACATGTGGTGATCACTAGAACACAGTGAATTTGCTCTGTGGTTTCCTCTTATAAACAGTAACTGAAAAAAATCCAGACAAGACCCCCTATTTACTAAAAGCCCTTTTAGTTTGCTTTGTCTTTATAGTTTCATTCTTGAGACTGGGTTTTTCTGTGCAGACCCAGATTGTCAGCCTCCTTGGGGTTTGGGATGGAGGCTGTGCCACTACATTTGTCTTTTCTTCTTCTTCTTCTTCTTCTTCTTCTTCTTCTTCTTCTTCTTCTTCTTCTTCTTCTTCTTCTTCTTCTTCTTCTTCTTCTCCTCCTCCTCTTCCTCCTCCTCCTCCTCCACTTCCTCCTCCTCCTCCTTCTCCTCTTCCTCCTCTTCTTCCTCTTCCTCCTTTTATTCCTCCTCCTTCCTCCTCTTTTTCTTTTTTAAAGACATACTCTTACTATGGCTGGCTTGAAACTATGTATACCAGACTGGCCTCAACCTCATAATAATCAGCCTGCCTCTGGCAATAGACTGTTAAGAAGATCTGGGTTAGGCTGACATCTTGGGCATAGGTTCCATAGGCAAGTAAGTTAAAAGGAATGAATGAGTATTGCACCTCTTTCTTTGTGGTGATATAAGGTGCTGAGGGCAATTAAAGGAGATAGTTTAATGTAACTTAGACCTCATAGAAGACTCCAAAGCTCGTCAATATAGCAGGCCACTGAAATTTTGCAAAATTTACATTGACCTCTCATTCACAAGTCATATCGTGTATCTGGAATACTGTACAGTCTTAATAAATAAAATCAGTCAACAAACATTAATATAAGATACCAGCACTATACCCAATCACATGAAATAAAATAGAAATAATAAGTAAATATGTCACTGATAGAAAATCTAAAACATTGTTACTTGAAGGTATATGTCTTTCAGAATATTTGAAAGCATATTTCTGGGTGAAAATTTGCCCATCATTTCTCATGAGTTCTTTTGTGAGTCCTAAAGATTCTCTCTCTATTCCCAGCTACCATTCATGTCCATGGTGGCCACAGACATATGAACAGGTGTCACCCGAACCTGTGGTTTTCACAATAAGTCAGCTGGGCCCTCAGGCTCATCTGGGGAGAGCTCAATGGAAGGAGACGGGGTTCTTGTTGAGATCTCTCCCTTGTCATCAGCACTGTGTCTCCAGAACTACAGAAATAGACACTGCTGTCTTCAGGTCTTGCGTTGTTCACTGTCAGTGTGGAGAATGTTAGGTTTGGGCGGCTGATTGGAAACTTTTCCCTGGAGAATCCACTCTCGTATGTGGCTTCAGAGCCTTCATTTGCAGTTGCCATGAGCATCAAGTTTTGTCCCTGGAACTGTTGGTACCAGAACATCAAAGCAACTTGACTATCAACAACACACTGGATTTTCAGTGAAGTTCCACTTTGACAGATGTCCCTGTTTGGCTTTTGGTAGAGGAAGACACTGAACACAGAGCCTAGTTTAAGAGAGAGAGAGATTCATGAAGGTAAATAAGTTTCGATTCAGACATCTATGAAGACAGATACTCTCTGCTTTATTTTCTGATATCACCCACACCCCAAATCATGTAGCACACCCCCCTTTGCCAACAGTTTCTGGCAGAATCCTCTAATCTAAGATGTTTCCCTCATCCTTCAGCTATTCTGTTTTGGGAGAGAAAAAGTCTCTGCATACCTCAGCTCAGCATTATTAACACTAACTCAAGGCTCTGCTCTTGGCAAGGCTCCTACCTTGGCTACAAAGAAGTAGCAGGAAAATCCACATCCTTAAGCAGTGGTCTCTTTCCTGAGGAAAGGCACTAAAGCATCACACTCACACCCATCTTCCCTCCACACGGTGTAACTGCTCCCTTACTTGTTCTTTATGTAGGAGGTTGACTTTTTGCTACATATAAAACATGCATTGCCCTCTAGGGGAACTGCTTAGCTATTCACTTATAATGAGTCATTTGTTCAAAAGGCATCCCAGAATGCACTTAACCACCTGCGCAACATTCATCTATCCATCATTACTAAGTACCACATATGTGCCAATCTTTGAGTATACAAACACAAATGAGATGTAATATTGGCTTTAATGAATTTTAACTGTCTGTTGTCTTCATTATGCTGTCCCTAACGGAACTTATTTTTCCTGTGCCAACATCCATGCAATACTAAACTAGCATCTGTTTCTGAAGTCCAATCCTTCCAGTAAGTGTCATTAACTTTATTTTTGTCCTTGAGGTTCAGAAAATCATTAAAGTACTTTTTCTTGCCTGCTCTGTTTGTTAAAACAAAAATTAGATGAATGTTTATGTATGCCTTTATCCCATATATATTTCTTTAACTCAATATCACAATCACTAATATTCTACTTAATCCCTGAACATTTGTAGCAACATTTACTTTATTCTAATTTAGTTTAGTTTATACTATGAATCAGGTCATTCCTTTAAAAAGTTTGACCATAGGGCTGTGGTTTGTCGTTATGATATAACCAATTCCTTATATTATGTAAATACTTAAATAGTTTATTTGTGGGGAAAAAATGTCAGAGCTAATTTCTTGTTATTTGCCTGAATTGTCTGTGTTGTTGATGGGCTGAATAATTTTTAAAAGCCAGAATCATTTATTTTATCTTATGTGCATGAATGTTCTGGTTCCCTTGAAGGTCAGAAGAGATCCTTTGGAACTGAAGTTGCAATATGTGTGCTAGGGGTCAAGCCTGGGTCCTCCGCATGAGCAACAGCGCTCTGAACTGCTGAGCCATCTCTCCAGCCCAAGGAGAGGTTATTTAGACATCATTGTCACTGTATTTTACAAATTGAAAAGTTTCATGAATTAAAGGGCTTAACTTAATACAATGTCACAAAATCTAAGAGGAAGTGACAAATTTAGGACTCAGATTTATTTCTTTGCTATCCCAGAACTACGGATTTACATCAGAGTTGCCAAAGATTCCGTCATATTACAGGTTACTGTGTCTTACCACCTGGTAACTGGGAATGGTAAACCTGACTTCCTGAAGCAAATATAAAATTCAGAAAAATAATCTTGCAAGACTAACCTGTCTTATTCCTCTGATTCCAGGTTTCTGTTATTAAAACTACTCTCCCAGTTTGCCCTTCATTCTCTCTCCTATTTATATTCAAATGTATACATGTTTGTGTGTCCACATGATACATGTGTTTACCTGTATGTATGAAAGTAGATCAAATGCATCAAAGATTTATCTTGACAGAGTTTCAAAATCCTTAGGATTGAAAATACTCAAGACAAGAAAACTGTTATGAACTAAAACTATAAACTTTAGTGAACAAAAGTATTGGAAAAGTAAATAACATTCGATTATTTTACTGATTGATAATACATGCATATAGTATATGTGGATCAAGCACACATCACTCATTCTTGCTTCCACATATATCCCCATAAACCTTCCTTGTGCCCCCACCATTCTTACTTGTTAACTCCATACGCTTCTCTTTTTGTCTGCTTAGTGCTTGCTGTATGAGTGTGGGTGTAGGATCATCTCTGGGTTACGGCTAGCCCCTTAAGTACCACATCCCTAAGGAAAACTGACACGTCTCCCTCTGGCAGTCACCACTCTTTTGATAACAGGGAATTATAAAATGACATGGAAAAGTCTATAAAATTTAGATAGACTGTAATTTTGAACACAGATTTTCCTACAAACTCCAGATATGAAAGATATATAAAAAGATATTTTTATTTATGTTAGGCTCAAAGCTTTTAGTTTTATTTTATTCTTTCTTAGGATATGACTGGATTGTGTTTCCCTGAGAAGTTGATAAAGTGAACCGGTATGAAAAGAGACAAACTTTGGAATCTACACACTGGAGAATTTAATTCAGATTTACTAATAATAGTCTCAAAGTGACAAGTAGACAGGACAAATGATAAGCAACCAGACCAGACTGGATCAGACATTTCCAATGACACAAATGCTGGCAAAATATAGGCTGCGTATCCTCTACACAACACAAGGTTTCATAGCCTTGCAAAAATCTAGCTCCATGGAGGGAAAGTGGCCTGTCAAAAGAATCCAGGTTCTTCAGAAGCATCATGTGTAGAAAGGAACCAGAGCAAAAGGATTTAATTGGCTACCTGGCCTGTGTTTAAAAAAAAAAACTAAGCCAATCAGAGTGTCATTCGGCAATTACTATAAGAGACACCAGCCAACACATCTTACATAGCATTCAGAAATAAAACTAAAGTCAATGACCAAGTTCACAAGATGTGTGGCTATGAGCACGTTATTTTAATCCAGGTCCATTGTCTTTTCTTGTAAGAATATTGTCTCGCCGTCAAGATTACTGTATTGTATATAGTTCCTGGAACACCTCTGTAATCTTTAGAGAACAAACAATTCCTCCTAGCTCTCCTTTCCTGTAGGCAAAACCCCTGCCTCAATTCGTCCCAGCGAGGAACACTGTGACATCTTCCACTTTTATTTTTTTCCTTCCAATCTCTGTTTCATTCCATATTTTTTTTAAAGTTCTTCTGTTCTTGCCTAGTATTATCCCCCATCTGCTCATGTCTAATCTCTTGTAAATTTAACCCTCAACATTATATAATGCATATTTACTCTTTATTCCTATTTCCTCTGTATCAAAATGTAGCATAGAATAATAATATATTTTCATAGGACCAACTAGCTAGCCCAGTGAGCCAAGGCATTTTCTGTTCTCTGAGATCATGTGAATGAAAACACTCACACAAGCATGAATGTGCACACACACCCATTCTCATCCATTGTTTTTGACTCTTAAAATCTTTCAGCCTTCTCTTCTGCATTGCTCCCTGAGCAATAAGGAAAGGGATTTGGTAAAGATATTATCTCATTTAGGACTGAGTATTCCAAAATCTCTCACTCCCTTCCTGCTGCCCAGTCTTAGTTTCATCTACTGTAGGAGGAAGCTTCTCATCCTTCACCTGAAACTTCCATTTAATATTGGATAATTTACTGTTAGATTGGCCCAAATTTATAATTAGAAACTGTGTTTTCATGGGCAGATTTAAAGCAGCCTTTTCCTGGGAAATGATAGATGTGTGTTAAAATAATAGGCAATATTTTCAGGGCATTAGTGAGATTTAATGTGCTATATTGTGAACTTTTCTCAGCAATTATTTTCAATTTATTCAGAAACTCCAGCTTCCTAGTCCAACAATCTTTTAGTCCCTTTAGATGTACTGTTTACACAAACGTTATTGCATTTCTGCATATTTTTATGTCAGGGGTGTTATGGAGACAAGTGTCAGGAAACTAGGGTGACAAACATGGCAACCGCTGAACCAGGCATTCAACTTTATTGGGGTGTAGAAGACCCCTGGTATGATGGGAATGAAACTACTACTCAGACCTGGTTCTTCTCTTTTACCTTCCCTGAGTCACAACAGTGTTTGTGTGGGAAACAGTGGATTTATGGGTAATACCAGGTTTGCACATGCACCAAAGATCCTTGTATATAACTTTGCTAAGCAATTATACTTTGTCCTGATTTCTTGTCTCTGTTCTTGATGTTTTCTTAAGACAGGAGTTACTTGTTTTCTAGATGGACATTTCCTTCACTTCAGGGAGAATATTGTTTTCTTTTTGAAAGTTCTTCTGTCCTTGCCTACTATTATCCTGCATCTGCTCATATCTAATATCGCTTGTAAATTTCAACATTGTAATGCACATTTACTTTTCATTACTGTCTTCCTTTGCATAAAATTATAGCATAGAATAATAATATTTTTTCATAGGACCAGCTAGGTAGATCAGTGGTTAAAGGCATCTACAGCCAAAACTGACAATCTGAGTTCAATCCCAGCAAGCTGTCCTCTGACGTACATGTGCATGTGCACACCCACTCAACTGCAAAAATAAATAAAAGAAATTAAAATTTTAAATATGTTGTTGGAGGTTTGTTTTGTCTTATTTGTGGTTTAAAGAAAAAAATCTTGTAATTTGAGACTCAGTTTTCTGTGTTTCATTCTTCCAAAAAGACTTTCCAAGTGTTTATAAGAATAGTTATAGCCTAACCACCTGCACAATGCATTATTCTTGTCCTGACTGGAGACGTTCCAATGAAATTTAAGTGGTAAGAGAATCTGGTCTTGCTTTTTTATTAGTAAGACTTGCTCAGTTTTTAAAGGGATAAATAAAATCCAAACTTTATAAACCTTTGGATCTAGACAGACAGTAAAGTCTATGTAAAGAGCTGAAAGGTGTGACTGCCCCCTGGTGACTCAGTGCAAAGTACACAAAGCTTAGTTAAAGTGATGGAGTATTAAAATGAAAGGATAAAATTATTAAAATGTCAGACAGTGTTGTAGTGTAAATATGAAAGAGGACTTCTCCTTGTAGGGTAGCAGTCTCATGAATTTAGTTTCGGGGTAGCCCATATTTTGTGGCGGGCAAGTTCACATTGTCTTTTAGTCTTTTGGGTTATGAGGAGTGAGAATATCCTGTGCTCTTTTTCCTTGTTTTTTTTTTTCTTATAATGTGTGAATGCGTAGAGGTTCCTCTTTATTGGCCACCATTTTCTAACTGGCATGAAAGGTAGCATTAGGCATGAGGTGAAACCATATCCTTCCCATAGACTATTTTTGTGCAAAAAGGATGTGGTTGTGTAGAGCTGTGGATAAACTGCTGGCACAGAAGTACACAGATGTGTGGTTAGTTTTAGCAGACTCCAGAATCAGGGAGAAATTCTCCCTTTTCTTCCGAGAGACCTTGTATCCTTTATGGATGTCTCCTTCACTGTTACTATCAACATCATATGAGAGGTAAATCAGCCGTAGCCCCAGATCTGGGTCTTGTCGATACCAGTACATGCGTTCATGTTTCATGTCCTGTACACATTCCAGCAAAACATTCTTTCCCACTCTTTTGATGAGGTTTCTTGGCATCTGTGTTACATTCATGTCCACAAGGCCTGTTAGTGAAAAAGAGGGAGTGATGACAAGATAACCAAGAACCCTGATATTAGAAAAGTCTGTTAGGCAAGGCATAGAAGAAATAGAATGCAGTTTGCCCTCATTGCCAAGGACATACCAATTTCCAGGACTCACCTGTTCCCAGGAAACATAGCACCACAGCTGAGAGAAGCCTAACTCTCATGGCAGTTTTGAGGAAAGTGTGCATCCTTTGGTTGCTCTAGATTGAGTACTTATGATGTCATAGTTCTTGACTACACCCACGAGATCTCCTTATTTGTGTAGATTAGAATATATGCAGGTGTCAAGAGAGGAAAGAGGGCATCATGAATGTGTCTTTCTGTGTGTGCATGCCTATTGCACATGTATGAGGAATAATACTGTACATGTTTGGGAGAGCACTGGTTGAGTCTTTTGAAAGTATTCAATTTTAGATACTTGAAATTGTTGCCATTCTGCATTCATAGACAGAGGTAATTTTAATTGATATCTTTCAATATGTAATTAGCTAATTCCTCTCACAAAGAATTTTGTTTTCTTTATGCTCCACTGGTAGTAATAACAACAATGGTGTAAATATCATTTAGAGGATTGCTAAGAAGGCTGATGGGGAAAGTGGTACAGCAAAAGTATATCATGGAGAAGCAGAAATGTGTGAGTTACAGGAAAATAATTTGGGATTTTTATTGGTTATTTTACTTATTTACATATTTTATTTACAAATGTTGTCCCCCTTCCTGGTTTCTCCTCCGCAAACTTCCCATCCCATCCCCCCTTCTTTTCACCTTTATGAGGGTGCTCCTCCACCCATTCACTGACTACTTCCTCACCACTCTATCATCCCCCTACGCTGGGGCACTGAGCCTCCACAGGACCAAGTGCCTCCCCTCCCACTGATACCACATAAGGCCATCCTTTGCTACATATGTAGCTGGAGCCATGGATCCTTCCAGTTATTCTCTTTGGTTGGTACTTTATTTCCTGGGAGCTCTGGATGGTTCAGTTAGTTGATGTTGTTCTTCCCATGGGGATGTAATCCTCGTCAGCTCCTTCAGTCCTTCTCCTAGCATTTCCATTGGGGTCCCCAGGCTCAATAAAATATTTGGCTATAAGTATCTGCATCTCTATTGGTCAGGGGCTGGCAGAACCTGTCAGGGTATTGCCATACCAGGCTTCTCTCAGCAAGTGTTTCTTGGCATCAGCAATAGTGTCTGGGTTTGGTGTCTGCAGATGGGATGGATCCCTAGGTGAGGTGGTCTCTGGGTGGCCTTTCCTTCAGTCTTTGCTCCATTTTTTGTCCCTGTATTTCCTTTAGATAGAAGCAATTCTGGGTTACTATTTTTGAGATAGTTGGATGGGTCCATCCCTCACCTGGGGGCCATGTCTATCTACTGGAAGGTGACACTGCAGGTTCTATATCCCCTTCCTTGGGTCTTTCAGCTAATGTCATCCCCATTGGGTCTTGCTTCCCTGCTATCTTGGACTTTCTAATGGCTACTCCCATTTCCCCAATACCCACTGCTACTTATTTCTATTCAATGTCCTGACCATGTGTACTTCTCTCCTGACCCTTCCCATACCTGATCCTGACCTCCATTTTCCACCCCCCTCCTCTCTCCCTCCCTGGTTCCTGACTCTCTTTATCTCCTGTGATTATTTTCCCCCCATCTAAGGAGGATTGAAGCATTTACTTCCTTCTTCTTGAGCTTCATATAGTCTGTTGGCTGTAACATGGGTATTCTGAACTTTATGGGTTAATATCCACTTATCAGTGAGAACATATCATGTGTGTTCTTTTGTGTCTTGGTTACTTCACTCAGGATGATATTTTCTTTTTTTTTTTTTTGAATTTATTTATTTATTTATTTATTTTTTTTTTATTAACTTGAGTATTTCTTATATACATTTCGAGTGTTATTCCCTTTCCCGGTTTCCGGGCAAACATCCCCCTCCCCCCTCCCCTTCCTTATGGGTGTTCCACTCCCAACCCTCCCCCCATTGCCGCCCTCCCCCCATAGACTAGTTCACTGTGGGTTCAGTCTTAGCAGGACCCAGGGCTTCCCCTTCCACTGGTGCTCTTACTAGGATATTCGTTGCTACCTATGGGGTCAGAGTCCAGGGTCAGTCCATGTATAGTCTTTAGGTAGTGGCTTAGTCCCTGGAAGCTCTGGTTGCTTGGCATTGTTGTACTTTTGGGGTCTCGAGCCCCTTCAAGCTCTTCCAGTTCTTTCTCTGATTCCTTCAATAGGGGACCTATTCTCAGTTCAGTGGTTTGCTGCTGGCATTCGCCTCTATATTTGCTGTATTCTGGCTGTGTCTCTCAGGAGCGATCTACATCCGGCTCCTGTCGGTCTGCACTTCTTTGCTTCATCCATCTTGTCTAATTGGGTGGCTGTATATGTATGGGCCACATGTGGGGCAGGCTCTGAATGGGTGTTCCTTCAGTCTCTGTTTTAATCTTTGCCTCTCCCTTCCCTGCCAAGGGTATTCTTTTTCCTCATTTAAAGAAGGAGTGAAGCATTCACATTTTGATCATCCGTCTTGAGTTTCGTTTGTTCTAGGGATCTATGGTAATTCAAGCATTTGGGCTAATAGCCACTTATCAATGAGTGCATACCATGTATGTCTTTCTGTGATTGGGTTAGCTCACTCAGGATGATATTTTCCAGTTCCAACCATTTGCCTACGAATTTCATAAACTCGTTGTTTTTGATAGCTGAGTAATATTCCATTGTGTAGATGTACCACATTTTCTGTATCCATTCCTCTGTTGAAGGGCATCTGGGTTCTTTCCAGCTTCTGGCTATTATAAATAAGGCTGCGATGAACATAGTGGAGCACGTGTCTCTTTTATATGTTGAGGCATCTTTTGGGTATATGCCCAAGAGAGGTATAGCTGGATCATCAGGCAGTTCAATGTCCAATTTTCTGAGGAACCTCCAGACTGATTTCCAGAATGGTTTTACCAGTCTGCAATCCCAACAACAATGGAGGAGTGTTCCTCTTTCTCCACATCCTCGCCAGCATCTGCTGTCACCTGAGTTTTTGATCTTAGCCAATCGCACTGGTGTGAGGTGAAATCTCAGGGTTGTTTTGATTTGCATTTCCCTTATGACTAAAGATGTTGAACATTTCTTTAGGTGTTTCTCAGCCATTCGGCATTCCTCAGCTGTGAATTCTTTGTTTAGCTCTGAACCCCATTTTTTAATAGGGTTATTTGTTTCCCTGCGGTCTAACTTCTTGAGTTCTTTGTATATTTTGGAAATAAGGCCTCTATCTGTTGTAGGATTGGTAAAGATCTTTTCCCAATCTGTTGGTTGCCGTTTTGTCCTAACCACAGTGTCCTTTGCCTTACAGAAGCTTTGCAGTTTTATGAGATCCCATTTGTCGATTCTTGATCTTAGAGCATAAGCCATTGGTGTTTTGTTCAGGAAATTTTTTCCGGTGCCCATGTGTTCCAGATGCTTCCCTAGTTTTTCTTCTATTAGTTTGAGTGTGTCTGGTTTGATGTGGAGGTCCTTGATCCACTTGGACTTAAGCTTTGTACAGGGTGATAAGGATGGATCGATCTGCATTCTTCTACATGTTGCCCTCCAGTTGAACCAGCACCATTTGCTGAAAATACTATCTTTTCCATTGGATGGTTTTGGCTCCTTTGTCAAAAATCAAGTGACCATAGGTGTGTGGGTTCATTTCTGGGTCTTCAATTCTATTCCATTGGTCTATCTGTCTGTCTCTGTACCAATACCATGCAGTTTTTATCACTATTGCTCTGTAATACTGCTTGAGTTCAGGGATAGTGATTCCCCCTGAAGTCCTTTTATTGTTGAGGATAGCTTTAGCTATCCTGGGTTTTTTGTTATTCCAGATGAATTTGCAAATTGTTCTGTCTAACTCTTTGAAGAATTGGATTGGTATTTTGATGGGGATTGCATTGAATCTGTAGATTGCTTTTGGTAAAATGGCCATTTTTACCATATTAATCCTGCCAATCCATGAGCATGGGAGATCTTTCCATCTTCTGAGGTCTTCTTCAATTTCTTTCCTCAGTGTCTTGAAGTTCTTATTGTACAGATCTTTTACTTGCTTGGTTAAAGTCACACCGAGGTACTTTATATTATTTGGGTCTATTATGAAGGGTGTCGTTTCCCTAATTTCTTTCTCGGCTTGTTTCTCTTTTGTATAGAGGAAGGCAACTGATTTATTTGAGTTAATTTTATACCCAGCCACTTTGCTGAAGTTGTTTATCAGCTTTAGTAGTTCTCTGGTGGAACTTTTGGGATCACTTAAATATACTATCATGTCATCTGCAAATAGTGATATTTTGACCTCTTCTTTTCCGATCTGTATCCCTTTGATCTCCTTTTGTTGCCTGATTGCTCTGGCTAGAACTTCAAGAACTATATTGAATAAGTAGGGAGAGAGTGGGCAGCCTTGTCTAGTCCCTGATTTTAGTGGGATTGCTTCAAGTTTCTCTCCATTTAGTTTAATGTTAGCAACTGGTTTGCTGTATATGGCTTTTACTATGTTTAGGTATGGGCCTTGAATTCCTATTCTTTCCAGGACTTTTATCATGAAGGGGTGTTGAATTTTGTCAAATGCTTTCTCAGCATCTAATGAAATGATCATGTGGTTCTGTTCTTTCAGTTTGTTTATATAATGGATCACGTTGATGGTTTTCCGTATATTAAACCATCCCTGCATGCCTGGGATGAAGCCTACTTGATCATGGTGGATGATTGTTTTGATGTGCTCTTGAATTCGGTTTGCCAGAATTTTATTGAGTATTTTTGCGTCGATATTCATAAGGGAAATTGGTCTGAAGTTCTCTTTCTTTGTTGTG